>NC_133324.1:77194361-77394050 GCF_042186555.1 Aquarana catesbeiana | reverse complement strand
ATTTCAGCGGCCTCTTCCTACTGGTTTTCCCACTAATTTATGCAAGTGTAAAATGGCTTAAGGGAAAAGAACAAAAAAATAGCACAGCCATGAAGAATGTTGTGCTTTTTTTAAAAATTTTTTTTTTCTCAGAAGAATATACACTATATTACCAAAAGTGTTGGGACGCCTGCCTTTTACATGCACATGATTTTTAATGGTATCCCAGTTCTGGGAAAGCTGTCCACAAGGTTTAGGAGTGTGTCTCACCATTCTTCCAGAAGCACATTTGTGAGGTCAGAAACTGATGTTGGACGAGAAGGCCTGGCTCCATGTCTCCACTCTAAATCATCCCAAAGGTGTTCTATCGGGTTGACGTCAGAACTGTGCAGACCAGTCAGGTTCCTTCACCCCGAGCTCGCTCATCCATGTCTTTATGGACCTTGTTTGTGCACCTTCTTACCTCTGACTTTATTTATCGTGTTTTGGAGGGAGATTTGGCGGTGCCCCTACTGTGCTACTCACTGTTATCCTTTGTTGGAGGGGAAGCTGTATCTGAGGACATGCAGTGCAAAAATCTCCCTGCTTCTGCTTCAGTCATTCTGTGCATCTATGCTTCTTCTCTGCTTCTCCTGCTTTTTGATCATTACCCCTCCAGTCATCAGGCAGGCATCACTGACATGTAAGAGAATGTAAAGTCCTGCATCTTCCAAGATGTCTGCCTTCAAACAAAGACACAATGCAAAACAAGGTATGGTAAATCAGTAAGGCTCTTTCAAATTGGTGCCCTCCACTCTATGCCATTAGTGCATCCTAGACTTATCTCCATTTCTCTGGAGTTCTAGCCCTGTGTCAGATAGTGTCACCCTTTCCCTCACATGTATGGGCCTGGTGATTGGCTGCTCTGTCCCAAGCACTGCACAGTGGGAGGGGGGTTACATGTTCTGCCATATTAGTAAGCACCTAGTATTTTTTGGAAGCTCCTACAGAGAACACAGAAGCAGGAGAGAGGGGGGTGTAAAGCTGACCATATGCACACCCCTGGCTGTCAAAATACTCAAATAGCACCTGCATCTGGTTGAATGCAGCAATTGTTCAGCAGACATTTTGATTTATCAATCGAGGGATATCAGGTGGGTGGGTGCTGACAGGGCAACCCACTGAGTGAATTTAGCCCGGTCAGCTGCAGCACTGTTCAAAGGAAAAATTTCCAACAAACCGGTTTGAGAGACGTCAATCATTAGATCAACTTTGCTGGGAAAGGAATGGCCATATGCGGGGAGGTGTGGCGGCAGTAAACACTCAGAGTCCAATTGCAAAAACAGAACTGTTAGAAGTTGGCGTCCAACAAAGCACAACTACCCAGCAGGAAGACAACCTGACTGGGTACATACTCCAAATGTTGCAGAGAAAAGTGTAGTAGTAGTACTTGGGTGCACCCACAGGGTCTGTCTTGAGGGGCAAAATGCGGACTGGCCGGTGCGTATCCCTACAAGAAGGCTACCAGTAAGGATGCTGTGTCCCTGATGCTTTCCCAACTCATCTGGATCCTCTCCCTGTCGCTAACTGCTGTCTCTAACAGACGGGTGACCTGTCACTACACTACACACATGCAAAATACACACCAAACCCGGGGACCAGGGTCTTAAATAGACTCTGCCTGACCCAAGATGGCCCCCAAAGTCTCATGGGACACCAGCATCCAATCAGATGCTGCCTCTCTGTGATCGAGGAGATCATAGAGGAACGAGGCTCCCCTCAACTTCCTCCTCCACCTGCATTGCCGCTATGGATGAGCACCGCCTGCAGTGGAGAAAATAGACTGCACCTATCTACATATAGATGGAGCAAAATTCAGCCAGTCCCCGCCGAACTGGCCTTATTTTGATCCATCTTTGGCAGACTTAAGTCTCAGGCCCCCATGGGGCCTGCATTTTACAATTTGGTCATTTTTACGGTTTCATGCCCTGACCGACTGCCCCTGTATGTATTTTTTACTTCAAGTTTGCCAAGCTCTATATTACAGATGTTCCCTAGAAAAGGCATATCCTGTTGCAGATCGCTGCCATAATGATGTCTAATGTTTATTTTGTAGTTTTGTCGGAATGTTGAGGAATCTGCAGAACACAGGTTACCGACCACAAGTGTGATGGGAAACCTTCCAAAGACAAAAACGGCAGCTATTCTTTTCCTGTGGAACACGGTACTAGAGAAACAACCCCGGCCCAGATTACAAGGGAGCTTTGATAATTTCAGGGTCTGCCTTACCATGTCCTCTCCTGCCAGTGTTCCGGCTGCTTTGAAGATGCATTTATGTATAATGTGCGATGCATCCATTTGGCGCGGGGCGCCGGTCGTAATCACTTTGTGTTATTCCCGGAGTGTGAAATCATTTGTATCTTGTTACTCTAAGTGCCTTTCACAGTACACAGTTGCACTGCTCTCCACGGCCCCCGTGAATTTTCATTTGTTCTAAATGCTCATTACATCTGCAGCATTAAAGCTTCCATAGCCATTAACCTGCCTCTGAAATTAATTTTCGGCAATTTGCTTAGAATTTGAGCATAACTTCACCTATTTATATCTTGCTGTTAAATCTGATATTGCGATGAAATCACCTTGCTAAATTGAGTAAGTGGTTTAACTCTCCTACCTACAAACAAAGATTCCATATGTGGGTGGACTGCCCCTTTTTAACAATATTGTATTCGTGTGGTGGTGGTCCTCGGGGTCAAACAAGGTGTAACCAAGAGAGTAGGTTGGGGACCCAAAGAACAACCTGGGGTGTCCACCAGAAAAATAAGAGGAGACCTTGGGGGTGTTTATCTATCTATCTATCTATCTATCTATCTATCTATCTATCTATCTATCTATCTATCTATCTATCTATCTATCTATCTATCTATCTATCTATCTATCTATCTATCTATTTGTATCACAGTGTAAATATTCTGTCCCCTCAAAATAACTCAACACACAGCCATTAATGTCTAAACCGCTGGCAACAAAAGTGAGTACACCCCTAAGTGAAAATGTCAAAATTGGGCCCAAAGTGTCAATATTTTGTGTGGCCACCATTATTTTCCAGCACTGCCTTAAAGTGATTGTAAAGCTTCATGTTTTTTTTTTTTTTTTTAAATAACAAACATGTTATACTTACCTCCACTGTGCAGTTCGTTTTGCACAGTGTGGCCCCGATCATCCTCTTTTGGGGTCCCTTGGTGACTCCTCCTTGCATCAGATAACCCCCTAGAAGAAGCGCTCTCCCAGGGGGGTTGCCTTGCGGGTGCGCTCCCACATCCAGCATTTGCGTCCATAGACTCAAATGCCGGATTTGGCCCCACCCCCCTGGCGCCCGCATCATTGGATTTGATTGACAGCAGTGGGAGCCAATGGCTGCTCTGCTATCAGTCTATCCAATCAAGAGCTGGTACCCCGTGCAGAGAGGAAGATCGCATCTCCACTGAGGGGATGAAGGGGCTCAGGCAAGTAAAACGGGGGTGCTGGGGGGGGCGGTCACTGACAGAAGTTTTTTCACCTTAATATATAGGATGCATTAAGGTGAAAAAACATGAAGGTTTACAACCCCTTTAACCCTCTTGGGCATGGAGTTCACCAGAGCTTCTCAGGTTGCCACTGAAGTACTCTTCCAATCTTCCATGATGTCATCACGGAGCTGGTGGATGTTAGAGACCTTGTGCTCCTCCACCTTCCATTTGAGGATGCCCCACAGATCCTCAATAGGTTTTAGGTCTGGAGACATGCTTTGCCAGTCCATCACCTTTACCCTCAGCTTCTTTAGCAAGGCAGTGGTTGTCTTGGAGGTGTGTTTGGGGTCATTATCATGGTGAAATACTGCCCTGCGGCCCAGTCTCTGAAGTGAGGGGATCATGTTCTGCTTCAGTATGTCACAGTACATGTTGGCATTGATGGTTCCCTCAATGAACTGTAGCTCACCAGTGCCGGCTGCACTTATGCAGCTCCAGGCCATGACACTCCCACCACCATGCTTGACTGTAGGCAAGACACACTTGCCTTTGTACTCCTCACCTGGTTGCTGCCACACACGCTTGAAACCGTCTAAACCAAATAAGGTTGTCTTGGTCTCATCAGACCACAGGACATGGTTCTAGTAATCCATGTCCTTAGTCTACTTATCTTAAGCAAACTGTCTGCAGGCTTTCTTGTGCATCATCTTTAGAAGAGGTTTCCTTCTGGGACGACAGCCATGCAGACCAATTTGATGCAATGTGCGGTGTATGGTCTGAGCACTGACAGGCTGACCCCCCACCCCTTCAACCTCTGCAGCAATGCTGGCAGCACTCATACGTCTATTTCCCAAAGACAACCTCTGGATATGACACTGAGCGCGTGCTCTAAACTTCTTTGGTCGACCATGGCGAGGCCTGTTCTGAGTGAAACCTGTCCTGTTAAACCGCTGTACGGTCTTTGCCACCGTGCTGCAGCTCTGTTTCAGGGTCTTGGCAGTCTTCTTATAGCCTAGGCCATCTTTATGTAGAGCAACAATTCTTTTTTTCAGATCCTCAGAGAGTTCTTTGCCATGAGGTGCCATGTTGAACTTCCAGTGACCAGTATTTTCACTTAGGGGTGTACTCACTTCTGTTGCCAGCGGTTTAGACATTAATGGCTGTGTGTTGAGTTATTTTGAGGGGACAGCAAATTTACACTGTTATACAAGCTGTACACTCACTACTTTACATTGTAGCAAAGTGTCATTTCTTCAGTGTTGTCACATGAAAAGATAGAATAAAATATTTACACAAATGTGAGGGGTGTACTCACTTTTGTGAAATACTGTGTGAGTGTGTGTGTGTGTGTATATATGTATGTATGTGTGGGAATTATGGTGCGGGGTTGTTTTTCAGGGGTTGGCCTTGGCCCCTTAGTTCCAGTGAAGGGAACTCCTAAGGCGCTAGCGTACCAAGACATTTTGGACCATTTCATGCTCCCAACTTTGGGGGAACAGTTTGGGGATGGCCCCTTCCTGTTCCAACATGACTGCGCACCAGTGCACAAAGCAAGGTGCATAAAGACATAGGCTGGAGGAACTTGACTGGCCTGCAGAAGTCTCTCTCTCTCTCTCGATCTCTCTCTCGATCTCTCTCTCGATCTCTCTCTCGATCTCTCTCTCGATCTCTCTCTCGATCTCTCTCTCTCTCTCTCTCTCGAATTTTGCTTTAAGGCCTCTGAACATGTTGGGAGACGTTCTGTAACTTCTGCACTGACTCATTTACAGGTGTATATAAATTTCAGCTTGAGCTACTGAAATCATTTTTTTTTTTTCCTGCAGTGAAGGATGGCTGGAACAATGTATAGAATTGCAGTGCTCCACCTTCTGGCTGGAAATTAGAATACAACCTATTATGCAATATTAGTGCAAAACTAGGTTGCAAAGAAGGAAATTTTACACTTACACTTTCAGGCTCGGTTCACACTATTGCGAATTGGATGTGGGTTTCCCCACATCCAATCCGCATGACTGGCTCTCTATGGAGCCGGTTCACACAGCTCTGGGATGTCTGCGGAGCCAATTGCACAGGGTTCCTGTGCGTATTCTTGTCCATTTTCAGGTCTGAATTAAGCCAAAAATTCGGACCAAAAACGGACCTGAAATGGTGATCAGGGACACAGCGGACCCCTGCTGTGAGCCGCTCCGCATGGCAGTGTGAACCCAGCCTCATAGTTTTAAAAATTCATAGATTGTAATGGAAACTTGTGACACTAAATGATACCTTTTTTCTACAAAAATCATCCAAAACACATCCATTACTACCTGTAATCTATTTCTCATGAAATCGTTTCTGTGCTTTTCTGCCTCCTTGTAACGTCCTCTGAGAGCTCCCGAACCTCTCCTCCCCTCCTCCCCACTTCTGTTTGTTTGAAACGAGCAGTGCATGTTGTTTTTTTTTTTTTTTTTTTTAAGGAAAAGCATTATTCCCTATAGGATGTGGAGCCTCCTTTTTAGGCCTCATTCACATGAGCGTACCTATGTGTACAGTCTTGTGAAGTGCTGTCTTTGCCCACACAGATGTTTATGCACCTGCATTCAGGAAGTCCCATTTATGTCCACCAAGGCGCATCGGCTAAACGGACATGCACATGAATGGGACTGCCTGTACGCGCATGCATGGAACGCCTGTGGATCCTGTGTAGGCACAGACGGCCCTTCGCACGGGAGTACACGGGGCCGAGACAAGGAGTGGGCAGGAGGGGAAGCTGCCCTGGGCACAGGGGAGCAAGGGGACAGAGAATGGACATAGGGCAGTAAACCCATTCTAAGGCATGCATTAACAGTGGGGGAAGAGGCGCAGTGCCGCATCCTTGCCCTGGGCGCTAGAAGAACCTGTCCCAAGATTGGGTGTACACATAAGTGCATCAGTGCGAATGAGGCCCTACAGCCGAACTCCTGGAATACACATTTTCTGCATGCTAAAGGACGAATAATCCAATCACATTTTTCTGGGAATTTGGAAACAAATTCCCAGCTCCGCCGACCTGTCATGACCAGTATAAGGGGGGTCTCGCCTTCTTCACTAGATTTTTTTTTTTTTTTTTAATTACATTGTGTAGAACGTTGTGTAGCGCCCTGCTCCTGAAGAGCAGACACTATTCTTTTGAAATTTAAATTAGTTGAAGCTACAGTTTGGCTCAACTTATTATTGCCTAAATTTAATGGTTTCTGTGCCAGATTGGCTGGACTGTGCAGATTTCCATCTAACCATGGGTGGTGCTGTCATCATTGGTGGATCGGGAAATACAGTCTGGTCAGACACATTGACTACTCGTTGCTCAGAGGCTTTACGGTGGGAGTGGGTCACACACCGGACATTTCTGGGTAGGGGTATTTAAGGCACAGACTCCATCTTAGGGGCTGTTTTTTTTTTTGCTATCGGCTGGTCCGCGCTTCTTGACCCCCCGGGCTCGGGGGGTGGGTTGGCGCTCCCCACCTCATGGCCCACCTGGCCTGGGAGACTACGAATCCTTAAAGTTCTGCTTTGAGCTTGGCAGACCTAAGGCATAGCTACTAAAGGAAGGATCAGAGTCTTGGTGGCCTATGGGTCGGCATGATGGTCTCTTTGCTGTCAGGCCTGCGGGAAGAAGCAAGGGACTGCAGTGACCAGGGGAGGACTCTTTGGGAGAGGACCGAGCATAAGGCTGGTATCTTGAGAAGAGCCTGGGAACTCAGTTGGAGACGCATCTTGGATTAGTACCACAGTCAGTTCTTTAAAGACTGTACGGTCTGTGGCAGAGACCGTATTCGAGCATTGCATCGGCTGCTAGGTCAGTGAGAGGGGCCTATCCGGTGATTGCTAAATCCAGCTTTGAAAGTGTCATTCGCTGGATGTAGAAATGATCTCCAACCGCAACGTCCAAGGTACCTGAATCCCTTTTCACCCTCTGTCTTTCTATTGCGTGTGATGTTACTGAATAAAACTTGGAAAGAGAAAAAAAAAAGGACTAAGTGTTGGAGCCGATGTTTCAATTGAACGAGTGATGAGTACCCCTAGGATGGACACAGGAAGTAAGGTTAACGGTAAGCCCGAAAAAAAAAAAAAAATAGCAATTGCTTTGGGGTGAAGAGATTAAAGTAATAATCTGATACTTTGATACACCGGAGAAAGCGTGGTACCGTTTCTACAGTTGCAAGAGAAATGAGACTTCAAAATGAGTGGGGTTAAGGCTGGGAACCCCAGCATGGAAACCAGCGGATGATTCTAATTGCTGAAATATCAGTTTGGGATGACGTAACCCTTTAAAGACACAGATGTGGGATGCTGTTTTACTGCTGAAATCTGACAATTCTTTCCCAATTCTAGGTGAAGGTTAATCCAGTTTGTAAACCCCAATAGTAAAACGGAGGAAAAACCACCTAATTGATGTAAAGAAATTTTGTTTTTAGAGTGAAGCGCCTATAGCAGCAAGTGATGTAGAAGTGAGTATATGGCCATCACATTAATATTGCAGAGGCCTCTCTCTGCGCGATAAGAGCACACCAGCAGATGGAGAGAGGTCTTGTCTCATGTTGTTCCAGAATTGAAATGTTTGAAATGTGTTCAGTAAATCCTCAAATCACCTTTCTTCTGCTTAGTCTGCAATCATAATGGGTGTATTGTGGCCAAAAATGCACATTTTCATCTTTTGTTTTCTTGTTTAAAAGTCCTTTTTGTGGTGATTAATGATTTGGCCGCGTACCTAAAGTTCTAGAACTACAATTATCTGTTGCCCTGCTATCGGGTTTTGGCAAGTTTATTTCTCTAACTATGTCTTTCCCATAATAAAAAATAGTGCCTGTTTTGTTTCAAATGCCACTTTTTGCATTACCATACCTCCATAGAGCCAGTCTGTCTGGACAGTATGGTCACCTGCTGACATGGCATCTTGTCAGTAAGACGCAGATGTTGAATCTAGTGCAGGGGTCTCCAAACTTTCTATACAAAGGGTCAGTTTTTTGTCCTTCAGACTTTAGGGGGGCCTGGACTGTGGCCAGCAGGAGTGGACATTTTGCTGGCATCAGTGGGAGTAAACCTTACATTTGGTATTAGGTGGGAGGAATAGTGCCCCACTGTTATCACTGGGAGTAGTGCCCTATTGTTGGTGTCAATGGGAGAATTGGTGTCAATGGGAGGAATAGTGCCCCAAGGGCCAGATATAGGCAAGCAAAAAGCTGCAGTTTGGAGACCACTGGTCTAGTGCAATGTGACTTCAGATATAGGACTAGTGCCCCACCGCTGGTATCATTGGGAGGAATAGGGCCCCACCGCTGGTACCCTTGGGAGGCGTAGTGCCCCATTGTTGGTATCCTTGGGAGAAATAGTGCCCCATTGTTTGGTATCGTTGGGAGGAATAGTGGCCCATTGTTTGGTATCATTGGGAGGAATAGTGGCCCATTGTCAGTTGGTAGAATAGTGTCTTGTACCAGTGGAAAAAAATAGTGCCCCACTGGTCTAGTGCAATGTGACTTCAGATATAGGAATAGTGCCCCACCGTTGGTATCATTGGTGCCCTATTGTTGGTATCCTTGGGAGGCGTAGTGCCCCATTGTTGGTACCACTGGGAGGAATAGTGCCCCATTGTTGGTATCTTTGGGAGGTATAGTGCCCCGTTGGCAGAATAGTGTCTTGTACCAGTGGGAAAAAATAGTGCTCCAAGGGCCAGATATAGGCAAGCAAAAGGCTGCAGTTTGGAGACCACTGGTCTAGTGCAATGTGACTTCAGATAATTGCAGTACAGAGGATGTTTTTCCAGTCTTTTGCAGTATTAGGCTAGGTTTAGACTTGTGTGTAAACCTGACGTTGCTCTGAAAAGCGACCTGCATTCAGATCGCTATTTGGAGGCATTGACAGGCAGTGAGGAGGCAATGTAATGCAATGTAATTGCTGGTGTCGGTGGGAGGAAGAGTGCCCCATTGCTGGTGTCGGTGGGAGGAAGAGTGCCCCATTGCTGGTGTCGGTGGGAGGAAGAGTGCCCCATTGCTGGTGTCGGTGGGAGGAAGAGTGCCCCATTGCTGGTGTCGGTGGGAGGAAGAGTGCCCCATTGCTGGTGTCGGTGGGAGGAAGAGTGCCCCATTGCTGGTGTCGGTGGGAGGAAGAGTGCCCCATTGCTGGTGTCGGTGGGAGGACGAGTGCCCCAAGGGCCAGATAAAGGCAGGCAAAGGGCCGCATCTTGCCCCCGGGCTGCAGTTTGGAGGCCACTGGTCTAGATTAGCACTAAACTAACTAGCACTGACAAGAAGGGGAGGGAGATTCCAAATCACATAAGTAAACAAGTTGTAATGCCCCTAAACCACCACTGGATGTCAGCATACAAATGACAATAGTAACCAGATACAGGTAAATACAACACGTGTTGAGGGGTCCATTGAAATCAACGGAAGCTTGAGTCAAGTCACGTTTTAACACTATATTGTAATGCATGTTGATGTAGTAAATTCACATAAAAATACACGTCAACAAGTATTGCAACTCCCATCGCATACTAGCCTATTATGTGGCACTTGCCTGAAAACGAAGCGCGATATGTCTCCGCTGGTGGAAGCATCCATGTTCGCCCCTCTTCCTTCCGGGGGGCGCGGACTCCAGCTCTGTGACTGACTGGCCGGAGCCACGTGATGTCACTCCTGCTTGTGCGCGCGGGAGCCGCCAGTCATGGCATACACTAGGGAAGGAGTGCCGTTTCTTCATTGCGCATGCGTCGATAACATCATTGGCGCTCTACAACGTAAATATCTTCTAAACCGTGCACGTTTAGGAGATATTTTCAGTACATATAGGGAAGCCTATGGCCCTTTACACCGATCTGTGATCAGCAGAATCCCAAGGACTCACCGCAGGCAGCGTGAGCACAGGAGGACGTACACGGATGCCCGCCCAGCAATTTTAGCCTGCACTGTAGCCATCTTTCGGCCATAGAGTGGGCATCAAGTGGTAAACCTTAAACTGTATGTGGTGGTGGTTTTTTTTTTTTTTTTTTTTACTGTCAGATCAGTAAAGGATGTGGAACTCCCTTGCACGAGTGTGGTTTTGGTGGGAACTGTCGCTAATTTCAAAAAACTTTTAGATAGGGCATCTTATTTACCACTTCCTATATCCCTGTAAATTGTGTTTGAGACATTAATACACACACAGGTTGAACTGGATGGACTGATGTCTTTATATAACCTTACCTACTATGTAACTAAAGTAATCGGCCACAGCTCAAGGAAACTAAAGCGGAACTTAAGTCATTTTTTTTTTCATCTTTCCATCTATGAAATCCCCTGCCCTTGTTGTTGTTGTTTTAACTTTGGATAGTAAAGCATTTTTTTCTGCCAGTAAATACCTCTTTAACTTCCTGTTTCTTGTCTGGTCATTAGCCTAGGCTTAGGACATCATGCACAGCTCTCTCTTTCACTGAGAGTTTGCTAGGAAGGGAGGGGGATGAGTCATACGAGGCCCAATGAGAGCTGCAGAGCTTGAGGTGTGCCTCTGTGTGTGTGTCTATGTAAATCCAGGAAGTGAACAGGCAGCAGCTTCAGTTGCCCACAGTTAAAATGGATGCAGCCAGACTCAGTGGAGGGAGATTTCTGCAGCATATTTGGCAAGTACCCTATCTATCTATCTATCTATCTATCTATCTATCTATCTATCTATCTATCTATCTATCTATCTATCTATCTATCTATCTATCTATCTATCTATCGTACAAAGTGGTTGGAGGGAAGCTTCAGAATGGCAAAGATGTTTTTATTACAAATTATGTGAGCAGACTTGTCAGGGCTTCCTTCTCTTAGCTGGCCGCTCAGCTGTCGGCTAATTGCCAGCTCCTATCTCTCCATAGTTACTCAGCTGTTGATGATATCCTGCTCGTCATTCCTGCCTACTTAAGCCGTCCATGCCAGAGGATCTCTGCCTTTGCCTTGGTCAACATCACAGAAACTATCTCCTGCATTCCTGTTAAAGATATGCTTGGCTGACATCCCTTCTGGCTCCAGATCCTGCTTGCTGTTTTACTACGCTCATCTCCGGCAACCTGACGTTTGGCTTGTCTGACTATCCTTTCCGGTTCCTGAACTCTGGCTATGTTTTGACCACGTTTGTTCTATTTTCTTTTATTATTAAACAAGTGTGATTTAACTTTACTTCTGTCTCGGTCTAATTTCATGGTTTTTGATAAGACTTCAGTTCCTCTTTAACAACTTCTGAAGGAACCCCAGGCTTCCATAGATCCTTGGCTGAGAGGGTGCATTAGATGGAGTCCTCTTGTCCATGTGTTCCAACCTGAAATCCATTCAGAGTGGACTGGCCCCCTTAGAGGGGGTTGAATACCCCAAACTGCCAAATCCATGGGGACTATTTAGCTGCAAAATGTAAAAAGTGCTTTTTTTTTTCCTAAAGAATTCAGCTGCAGCTTGAACATGTTAGAACTAAAAAAAATACTGCATGTGGGAAAGTAGCGCCTTCTCAAGAACTAGACAGGAAGCGGCAGTGAGGTGTAGCAATGGGCAGGTTAAACATCTTGATCCTGTCCTGTATGGCTGGTGTTGATGTTCTCCCTGGGGAAAGGCCGCTGATTGAAGTGAACTGGAGGAAGGAGGAGCAGCATCTGGGGAGAGGAAGGTAGAGAGGAAATATTTGGGCTGAAAGTCAGGTCAGACTATACATTTCTACAGTGTAAAGCTTTCTATTGTTTTAGAGGGGAACAAATGTGTGTTTCCAGTATTTTATACATATTGGATTATGTTAACATTCACCTGAAAATTATTTTATGTAACTTTCACATTTTTGTCTTCATACAGAATCGAGTGAATCAGTTTAATGCCACATTATGGCCCATAGATGGCGCTCACAATCATGGTAAAGAAGTATTTATTTCCTGTGATCATCAGTGCCATATAGTGGTCATAATGTGGCATTTCCCTGATGCACGCTCTGTGAATGACTAACCTTCAACCTGGAGGGGAAATATCCTGGTAAAGTTAAATTTTGCCCCTATTCTCCTAAAGTGATTGTACATGCAGTTTCACAGGATGAATAGATCTGCAAATATTTATTTTTTAGAAATGTACCCATTACTTGTATATCCACTTCCTGTCCAGACTTGGTGCCAAGCAAGGGTAAAGGATTTGATTGTCTCTGCTGCTGCCGATGGCTCTGGGACAAGGCGGGAGGGGGCACCTCTCCCGCCGCCGATTAAAAGTGATCTTGCTGCGAATCCGCCGTTTAGACCACTTTTATCTTAAAGCGGAGCCCCCGCAGCTGCCATAACCCCGATATTTAACATCAAAGTACCGACCTGTAATGACGGCGGGCAGTCCGAAAGTGGTTAATTAAAATAAAAATAAAAAATGTAAAGTGCCCCATCCTTACATGCTCGTACGCAAACGCACACACGCGCATTGGTCTCGCACGCACGCAAACAGCAATCGTCCTACACATGTGAGGTATAACTGCAAATATCAGATCATGGGCAGCAATTCTAGCACCAGATCTCCTCTGTGAATCTAAAGTGGTAACCTGTAAAGGCCTTTAAAGTGTCGCCTGTGGATAGTTAAATTTACGTTGTGTGCCGCTGTTGCATCAGCGTGTGACATGTTTGGTATCTATTTACTCTGTGTAATATTATCGTCTAGAAATTTAGAAAAAAAGAGGTCAGAAAAAAAGAAGAAACATAATATACAAACGTACCAACATCCCTAAAATTAGTGAGCAAGAAATTTATTGAGAATGGGATTTTAGGGGTACTTCATATTCAAGGCAAGACAATTGATTAGTATAAAAATATATGAATCATTTATTCAAAAGACACACAAAAAATGATAAAAATATGACTACAGTTACATTCATTGTCCTGGGTATGCACACCTATCTCAACCCTGACCTAATGAGAGAACTGAAGTTACATATATATAGTTCCTACGTCCTGAAGTTTCATCATGTTTCGCCGGAACGGCTTCATCAGGAAAAGGACGGAGGCATTCAATTAATAAATGTTAAAATTGGCAAATTGTGCATAACCTTAAGCCCCTTTCACGTGGGCTTTCCGATCAGGTCAGCCTGCCAGTTTTCCAGGCGGACCTGATCACTCCCATCGAGCGGCGGATGTCAGCGGTGACGCTATCCGATCCTGTCCATGAAATCCAGACAGATGGAGATCCTATTTTCCATCCGACAGACTGTCCATTTTCATCCAATCTCCCCAAAGAGGAGAGCAGGACTCTGACAGGTTGGTCTCGGCACAGAGAGCGGAGATGGACGTGTCATCCGCCTGCTCAGCGGGGGATCAACAGATCGATCCCCCCGCTGAGCAAAGCTGAGTCTGCCGGTTGGACCGCCCGTGTGAAAGGACCCTTATGCCCTGTACACACAGTCGGACTTTCCGACGGAATATGTGCGATCGGCGCTCCATCTGACTTTTTCCATCGGAATTTCCGACACACAAAGTTTGAGAGCAGGCTATAAAATTTTCCGACAACAAAATCCGATCAGTTAAATTCCAATTGTGTGTAGACAAATCCGACGGACAAAGTGCCACGCATGCTCAGAATAAATTAAGAAACGAAAGCTATTGGCTATTGCCCCGTTTTATAGTCCCGACGTACGTGTTTTATGTCACCGCGCTCAGAATGATCGGATTTTCCGACAACTTTGTGCGACCGTGTGTATGCAAGACAAGGTTGAGCCAACATCCGTCTGAAAAAAATCCATGGATTTTGTTGTCGGAATGTCCGATCAATGTCCGACCGTGTGTACAGGGCATAAGAAGTAGAATGCACAATGAGTGTGTAGTGAGCAGTATGGCTACCCACATTAACACCTGTTATCACTTTTCTAATATTCTCATTGGTTTTGCATAGACTGGTACTGGTGTACAAAGAAGGATTGCACATAGTTAAAAATGAACAATCTTTCGGTGAATATCCATTTGGGCTGCCTATAATTTTTTTTTTTTTTACATTACCCTGAAGTTATTTATCATGTCAGAGCCAAGTCTATCCTATTAACACAGTTCCCCAGTTTGCCTGACCTCGTCTACAGCCAGGCTGCAGGCCAAGTCTGCTTTGCTCCAGTTATTTAGCTCAGCTGTTCTGGAGACCGGTTCTCGGTGAACTCCCAGAAGCCTCTTCACAGTACTAATGCTGGGGGTACTCCCTCCCCTGTGCTGCCCTCCCTGCATAGCTGGACCGGCCGGCCGCACACAGCCTGCATGCCAGCAGGTGATTAGGCTAATGAGACGACTCAAGGAATTTCTGAAGCATCTTATGCTGGATTAACCTGCAGAACGATGCTGACAGCAGTCTCGTGGTGGAATGGCAAGACGACATTGGAGAAATCACATCTCGGTGGTACGTCTGTTTACATCGCTGACATTTTAGCTGGGTGGGGTCCTTGCTAGTTTGTAGAACTGTCATTTTTCTAGTTGGGTTATCAGCAGTCTTTATGTCTTTTGCCTTAATTGCATACTATTCAGATGGCAGGTGCAGTTTTACTTGTATGTATTTTATACTTTGTAATTTAATCGATAAAATGGTAGCTCTTAAGGCTCGGTTCACTTTGCAGCGACTTGGGATCCGACTTGTAAGACCCCAAGTCACATGACATGTGAAATCCCATGTTGGTCAATGAGAACTGTCTTTAATTGGCACTACTGAAGTCACTCCGACTTTATAAAAGGTTTCTGTACTACTTCAAGGCGATGTCTATCAGACTTGTGCCTCCAAGTCGGATTCTCATCTAAATTGATGTGATTTGGATCCGACATTACAGGAAGATTACCCAGGCGTTCCCAAAAGTCGCATCAAAGTAGTACTCAACTCCCCATTGAATCGCCAGCAAGTCGCCTGGCAAAGTCTCACCATAAGTCGCGTGACTTTTAGGTTGCGGCAGTGTGCACCGAGTCTAAGAGCCCTTGCACACTGGGGCAGGAGGCGGCGTCGGCGGTAAAACGCCGCTATTATTAGCGGCGTTTTAACGTCGGTATGCGGCCGCTAGCGGGGCGGTTTTACCCCCCGCTAGCGGCCGAGAAAGGGTTAAATACCACCACAAAGCGCCTCTGCAGAGGCGCATTGCCGGCGGTATAGCCGCGCCATCCCATTGATTTCAATGGGCAGGAGCGGTAAAGGAGCGGTATACACACCGCTCCTTCACCGCTCTGAAGATGCTGCTGGCAGGACTTTTTTTACCGTCCTGCCAGCGCATCGCTCCAGTGTGCAAGCCCTCGGGGCTTTCACACTGGGATGACAGCAGCGGCACTTTCGGGGCGGTTTGCAGGCGCTATTATTAGCGCAATAGCGCCTGCAAACCGCCCCAGTGTGCAAGGGCTCTAAGGGCTAATTTAAATATTAAAAAAAAAAATGCCTACAGCGTCTAGTTTTGTACACAGCAGTATACAAGTCTATTGGCCCATTCCCACAGATGCCCCAGGAGCCATAATGTTGCTCTGCGTTCAGCAGCGTAAAAAAAAAAAAATTGGACTGCATCTAGGGCCAAAAATCTCCTTTAAACTCTCTCCTTAAACATTCTTTAAACCGGAAAGTCACTTTAAAGTGAAATTTCTGCTCATTCACCTTCCCTTCCCATCCCTGCTGTAACATTATTGGCAGGTTTTTTTTTTTTTTCATCTGGGAGCGGGTAACTTTTTCTAATAGATACCCGCTCCCACTTCCGCATTTTTCACCTAGGCGAGAATAACGGACGTTTGGCCATCCCCCCTCCCCCGCCCATAACATTTTGGGAAACACCAGTCTGAAAGCGCAGTTTGATCTCGGGCAAGCACAATGGGGAGTCAGATAAAACAGCAGAAAGCCATGGCTGGTTTCCTACAGCCAAGATGACGGTGCCGGGGATCCAAAGGCTGGCAAAGAACTGGCCCGGGTGAAGACAGTTCTGGATTCCTGTACTGGTGAGTGTTTATTAAAAGTCAGAAGGTACAATATTTGTAACTGCTCTAAGTTGTAAGCATGTGCTAGCCCAATGTACATAGATTCAAACTGGGCAAGGGTGCGTATCTGGATTTTTGCAAAAGCATTTGATACAGTCCCCCACAAAAGCTTAATCTACAAGCAGCAGCCAATCCCCCGACGACGTCCTATCGTGACGAAACACGTAGGGTGGGCATGTGATACTGACGTCATCACGTTCTGTCTCTTCAAGGATTGATAGGTACAGCAAGTAGCAGGCAGAGGAAGCCCGAGGAGATGCTGCTATTCCGATCCATTGACACACTGCGCATATGAGCTTTGTCTTGTAAGTGCAATCTATTTGAGTATATTAAATTATTCTTTTAAATACTGCACTATGGGCGCATTTCTTGTTTGTATTTCTGAGTGACCAGGATCCAGCAGTTTGGGACATCTAAGTAGGTTTTTGGGTGACCAAATTCCCTGAGCTTGGTGAGACCGCTGTTGTGGTCATTTCTGCGGGTAAGGAGACTACATACTCATTTTGGGTGTAAAGCCTGTTTGGACGAAGGGCCTTTTTCTTCATGGCTTCATGCTAACAACTTGTCTCTATACCTGCGTGGACATCTTCTGATTCACCGTCATATTCATTTGGGACTTTGTTTCAGTTTATTATTCACTTTTTACTTTTTAGATTTTTATTTTATTCTTTTTAGTTTTATGTTTCTGTCTTTTCTAAAGACTTTTTTTCACTGTTGGTTTTGTTAATTTTAGTATTTAGATTACTGAATTAATTCACATGAGCATTTTTTGCAAATTTTTGGTGTTATATTTTTTTCATTCTCGGCACTAGAGCATATTAATTTGCCATGAATGGAGTTCATTATTGTATAACATAGGTTTGACAACAACATAGATGCAACATTGTTTATGCAGTCTCTCAATTTCGGAGATTGGGACTCTGCTTTAGTTTTCCACTTTTGATTTTAGGATTTTCACCACTTCTGAACATTTGAATGGAACTTCATATTTCCTGTTTTTTTACTATTTGGATATATACACTGTTATTAGCGCTGCACCCACCCCATGTTTCTCACTGATTTGAGTTTTGTATTTAGGACTTTTGGTGTCGGCAGCTTTATCTATTTGATTTATTTCAAATTTTTTAATGATATACTGATTTCGAGCGCAGCGTTAACCGTTCGGTTCTTCTATTATAACTGTATTGTCTCCCTTTTTGTAATGTAAAGCTCTGCGTAAACTGTTGGCGCTATATAAATCCTGTATAATAATAGTAATTTATTTATAAATGATATAGAGGATGGAATAAATGGCTTGATCAGTGTTTGCTGACGACACAAAAACATGTAGGGCAATAACACAGCAGGATATAGAAACTTTACAAGAGGACCTGAATAAATGATTGGAGTGGGCAACTGCATGGCAAATGAAGTTTAACAGTGAAAAATGTAAGATAATGCACTTGGGGGTGGTGGGGGGGTGGTAAAAATATAAATACAAGTTACTCATTAGGGGGAGAACCCCTAGGGGCTTCCAGGATGGAGAAGGATCTAGGGGTCCTAGTAGAAGACAGACTGAGCAATTGCATTCAGTGTCAAGCCGCAGCTACCAAAGCCATCAGAATATTAGCATGCATTAAAAAGGGAATTTACTCTAGAGGTAAAACAATAATTCTGCCACTGTATAAAACTCTGGTTCGGCCGCATCTGGAGTATTCCATCCCATTCTGGTCACCAATCCTCAGAAGGGATGTGCTGGAGCTGGAGAGAGTCCAGAGAAGGGCAACTAGATTAATATGGGGAGTGGAAGACCTCAATTATGGAGGAACGCTTGAGAGGAGATATGGTGGCGATTTTATATATACATCTCAACGGTGATCCCTGTGTGATGCCCCGTACACACAGTCGGACATTGATCGGACATTCCGACAACAAAATCCTAGGATTTTTTCCGACGGATGTTGGCTCGAACTTGTCTTGCATACACACGGTCACACAAAGTTGTCGGAAAATCCGATCGTTCTGAACGCGGTGACGTAAAACATGTACGTCGGGACTATAAATGGGGCAGTGGCCAATAGCTTTCTTTCTTAATTTATTCTGAGCATTATTATTATTATTGTGCGTCGGATTTGTGTACACACGATTGGAATTTCCGACAACGGATTTTGTTGTCGGAAAATTTTATAGCAAGCTCTCAAACTTTGTGTGTCGGAAATTCCTATGGAAAATGTATGATGGAGCCTACACATGGTCGGAATTTCCGACAACAAGGTCCTATCACACATTTTCCATCAGAAAATCCTATCGTGTGTACAGGGCATGAGGATTAAACTTTTCAGTCCCAGGGAATGTAGGAAGACACCGGGCCTTATGATGAGACTGGAAGAGAAGTGGTTTAACCTTGAGCTTTGTAGGGGGTTTTGACTGTCAGGGTGGTAAGCATGTGGAACTCGTCCACGATCGGCGGTGTCGGCAGAAAGTATGGATAGTTTTACAAGACTCTTGATACGTATCTTAGCGAAAACAATATATTGGTATATGGGAAATTATTTTTCTACACACACACCTACCCAGATTGAACTGGATGGACTGTTGTCTTTATTCAACCTTACCTACTATTTAACTATCGCAACGCACCAAAGGCCACTGAGAAAATGTTACTCTGTTTCATGACCATAAATTTGAATTCGTATAGGGTGAGGTCAAAATTAAATATATTATACTTGTTTTATGTACCTACAAGTAACACAAATCTACAGTATATAGATATCAACTTGTATAGCAAACAATCCATTATCCTGAGCTGAGACCATTTTTTCTTCACCATGTGACTGGGTGGTTCAGTTTGATTTAGAATTTTTCTTGCTCACCACTTTTTTATTTTTACCTCCTGATAAAGCTCTAATATAGGAGAAAAACATGTAAGGTTTAAGGTCCTTTTGGGAGTACATATTTTTTCATTTTTTTTTTTCCTTAGGGGTCACATGATTTAATGTTTTTTACCTCTTCCAATCTTTTTCCCTTTTTTGCTGGGGTGAGGTACAAAAATATGCCTGCCAATACATTGTTTTCTGTCACAACAACGTCCTATTGTGACAAAACGCGTAGGGTGGGCATGTGATACTGACGTCATCACGTTCTGTCTCTTCGGAGATTGATAGGTACAGCAAGTAGCAGGCAGAGGAAGCCCAAGGAGACGCCGCTATTCCGATCCATTGACACACTGCGCATATATGAGCTTTGTCTTGTAAGTGCAATCTATTTGAGTATATTAAATTATTCTTTTAAATACTGCACTATGGGCGCATTTCTTGTTTGTATTTCTGAGTGACAAGGATCCAGCAGTTTGGGACATCTAATTTAGGTTTTTGGGTGACCAAATTCCCTGAGCTTGGTGAAACCGCTGTTGTGGTCATTTCTGCGGGTAAGGAGACTACATACTCACTTTGGGTGTAAAGCCTGTTTGGAGCAAGGGCCTTTTTCTTCGCGGCTTCATGCTAACATCTTGTCTCTATACCTGCGTGGACATCTTCTGATTCACCGTCATATTCATTTGGGACTTTGTTTCAGTTTATTATTCACTTTTTACTTTTTAGATTTTTATTTTATTCTTTTTAGTTTAAGTATGGATAGTTTTACAAGACTCTTGATACGTTTCTTAGCGAAAACAATATATTGGTATATGGGAAATTATTTTTCTACACACACACCTACCCAGGTTGAACTGGATGGACTGTTGTCTTTATTCAACCTTACCTACTATGTAACTATCCCAACGCACCAAATGCCACTGAGAAAATGTTACTCTGTTTCATGACCATAAATTTGAATTCGAATAGGGTGAGGTCAAAATTAAATATATTATACTTGTTTTATGTACCTACAAGTAACACAAATCTACAGTATATAGATATCAACTTGTATAGCAAACAATCCATTATCCTGAGCTGAGACCATTTTTTCTTCACTATGTGACTGGGTGGTTCAGTTTGATTTAGAATTTTTCTTGCTCACCACTTTTTTATTTTTACCTCCTGATAAAGCTCTAATATAGGAGAAAAACATGTAAGGTTTAAGGTCCTTTTGGGAGTACATATTTTTTCATTTTTTTTCCTTAGGGGTCACATGATTTAATGTTTTTTACCTCTTCCAATCTTTTTCCCTTTTTTGCTGGGGTGAGGTACAAAAATATGCCTGCCAATACATTGTTTTCCGCCTAGAGAATTATTTTTGTGGATGTGTTTACCATGAGGCTCGTTCATTAGTGGTGTTTTTGCATCCACATCGATCAGTGTACTCGTATTACATATCTGAGATAGATACAGTGCCTTGAAAAAGTATTCATACCCCTTGCAATTTTCCACATTTTGTCATGTTACAACAAAAAAACGTAAATGTATTTTATTGGGATTTTATGTGATAGACTAACACAAAGTGGCACATAATTGTGAAGTGGAAGGAAAATGATACATTTTTTTTTCAACATTTTTTACAAATAAATATGTGAAAAGTGTGGCGTGCATGCTAGCTGCTGCCATAACTCCGGCATTTAACGTCAAACAAATGACGTATTTTTACTATAGGCCGGTCGGAAAGTGAAACCGCGTTTTTACAATAAACCAGTGTGCATGAGGCCTTAAACAGGGAAGGTCTGCACTTCAAGCTCAACGCAATGCCCTGATTGATACCAGGACTGCAAATCAACAGGAGCCCAACACAGCAATGGACAGAATACGATCCATACTCCAGATTGCAAATACAGTTGTAGTCTTTATCAAAGATCCATCTAAATCTAGATAAAAATTCATTCATGTCACCTTGATAAAGGATGGTTGTTCTTCAGTAAGTACTATTTGCAATCTGGAGTGTTGACCATCTTCTGTCCATTGTGGTTAAACAGCATCACCATGGGCTGTGCAACCACTGTTACAGAGGCGTATGAGGTACAGGTATGGAACAACTGATAGTAAAATTAATAAAAACCCCACGGGGTTCTAACCTTTCTCCTCTATGTCAAAAACTTAATAGTAATGTTCCATTTTAATGTATTCTTTGTATTTCTATGAAACTCATAAGGATGTTGCAAAATGGTAATTTTTTTTAAATCTTTTTTTCCACCAATGGAATTGGATTGTGGCCCTATTGTGGCTTGTTTGGATACAGATGGTCCTTTGCAAAGTTCTTCCTTAAAAGAACCTATAATTTGCACATACTTAACAAAGTAACAGGTTCACATTACAGAAAGGACATAAGTAGGCTGTATTTATCTTTCTGACGCTCCCTCATGGCCTCAAGGCCGTCATACTGTCCGTCTCTGGTGTGAGCTTCTCTTAGCTGAGCAAGTCGAAACTTTCACAGGGTAACGTACATTCCTTACCATTGGCTACTCAGGCACCAAGCAATGGATTGTGGTGGACAGGGGCATTGTAAATCAATAAGGGGGTGCAGGGCAGCCATTAGAAATTTTGTGGCCCTCTTACACTGCTTTAGGCCTGGGCCCCCCGGGGCCTGACTGCCAACATTCCCCACTGGCCGCCACCGAATCCACCCACTGGCCATTCCATTGAGTCCTTCAGTGCTCCGACTTTTATTTTAACACTCTCATCCCAATGTATCCCCATACCCACCCAGAATTATCCGCATTCCTCTCCAGGAGAGGGATGGCTGATTCAGGGCGGGGATGGAGATATATTGTGGAGGGGGGAGGATGATTCTGGGTGGGGGGGAGGATGATGGAGTTCAGTGACGGCTGGTGCTCTAATGGTAGGGGGGGGCGGGAGATGCACCTGACCCCCCCCCCCCATGTTGCTCCAGTCCAGTATGCCACCACCTCCAGGTCACCGGCTCTCCTACCCTGTGTTGGACATAATAGGGGGCTCTGTGCAAGCTTCGTGCCCAGGGATGCCAGATAGTGGCAGGTGGGGATCGATGGGGTGTCCGAGGTGTCACAGGGATGATCAGCGTGTGCTCCTATCCTCCACAGGAAGAGCTGACAGCACTCTGTATGAGGATCGGACTTGGTGGCTGGTGGGTCAGTCTCGCGGTCCTCGGTCGTGAGTCTCCTCCCTCCTCGGCCAATGGGATTGCCTCTCCTTTTGGCCAATCGGGAAATGGGTCTCACGACCCACTTCCTGATTGGCCGGGAGGAGAATCAGTGTTACAATAGCGAATATTCATTCGCTATTCTCACATAACTGGGTGGGTTTCGGGTGCAGTGCTCTGTGCCCCAAGTCCACCCTTTTTTGTAGCCAATTAGAGCCTCTGGCTCTAATCATGTGCTTCAAAATTCCCCATTTGAACCCATGTGTCTGGCACCCTGCATGTAGATTAGGGACCGGACACATCGATAGGGGGGTGGCTCCACGTATGGACGGGCCGCCACTGAGAGTTACATTATGAAAATGGATGGGGATGAGAGTTGCATTGTGAAGAGCCTCTCCACAATGTAACTCTCATCCCCACCCAAAATCATCCTCGTCCATTTTCACTGGTCCACTCCAATCTACAGCACAGCAGAAAGCCACTGCACACTGGTGGCTTACCCCCTATGCTGCTCTGTCTCCCATCTGAAATGCATGCACCTGAGAGGGATGGATCCACTCCCACCAATGACGAGACTGACCACACCCCCTCCCGAGTCCCGCCCAATCACAATACTAGTAACCTAACAGCAGCAGGCTCCACTGCAGCAGTGAAGGAAGCAGAGCGAGTGCAGGATCACCATCAGGGAGGGGGACACAGGGAGGAGGAATCAGGCAGCGACTTGTTTGTGTCATTCTCTATTGTGGGCGCCACGTGGACAGCGAGCGGCTGCCTGCTGTGCTAATAACAGTTTCATTCATTAGCTGGTGTATGGAGGTGCGGCCCGGCGGGCCCCTTGGGACGCTCGGGCCCCTTACAAGTGTATTGCCTGTACCCCCCCTGATGGCGGCCCTGAGGGGGTACCTCCTATTAAATGTTCCTCCTTTTTTTTTTTTTTTTTTTTTTTTTTTTTTATTCCTAGTGTATTTTCAGTTTATGTTAAAGTACATCCAGGGATTTTTTTTTTCTCAGAGAATAGGTGCAGGAACTCCTCTCCCAAGTCACCCCTTGTCTCCACCCCATACCCACCTTCCAGTGCCACATCTTTTAGAGAAAGCAGAGCCAAGTATCATTTTGTGGTGCTAATCTGTATGACGTTTAGTAATTATAATAAGAAAAGCAGTAATAGATCCCATGCAGCCAACAACAATAGCCCACCCGCCCCCAACAAAAATTGATCCCTTTGCAATAATAGATAACCCCAACAATAATACACTATATTGTCAAAAGTATTGTGACGCCTGCCTTTACACCTACATGAACTTTAATGGCGTCTTAGTACATAGGGTTCAATATTGAGTTGGCCCACCCTTTACAGCTATAACAGCTTCAACTCTTCTGGGAAGGCTGTCCCCTAGAGTTGCCACCTCATCCCTTTAAACCCGAACACAAATGAATTACACAGGTTCTGAGGCTAATTTAATACAGATAAGGCACCAAGTAAGTTCAATTACCACCTTAATCAGCCACAGAACCTGTGTAATTAATATGTGTTCAGGTTTAAAGGGATGAGGTGGAAACCCTACTGTCCACAAGGTTTAGGAGTGTATCTATGGGAATGTTTGACCATTGTTTCAAAAGCGCATTTGTGAGGTCAGGCACTGATGTGGACAGGAAGTCCTGGCTCACAGTCTCCGCTCTAATTCATACCAAAGTTGTTCTATCGGGTTGAGGTCAGAACTGTACAGGCCAGTCAAGTTCCTCCACCCCAAACTCTCCTCCATGTCTTTATGGACCTTGCTTTATGCACAAGTCCTAATCATTTGGTGGAGGGGGGATTATGGTGTGGGGTTTCTTTTCAGGGGTTGGGCTTGGCCCCCTTAGTTCTAGTGAAGAGAACTCTGAAGGCATCGCCTGACCTCAACCCAATAGAACACCTCTAGGATGAATTGTTTTGGGTATGGGAGAGGAAATGGATAGGGAGCACCCCAGTGGGACAGAGGTAACAAAATTACTCAATCCAATCTACTTAATCTAAAATAGAAAAAAAGTAATGTCTTTAGTTTTTACTTTTAAGCCTGGGTTCACACTGATGCAAATTTACAGCGAGTTTGATGCGTTTAGGAACACACAGATTTGCAGGTCATGTAAAAAGCATAGTATTCCATGGCTTTGGTTCACATATATATGCGTTGCGAATTTTCGGTCCTGTGCGTGTTGACTGCGGATGCGATGCAAATTCCTATGGTTCAGTGCAAATTTTATCGTCGTAGGCATGCAGTAAACTCGCAGTAAAGTCCTCCTGAAATTCGCTGTAAAATCGCGGTAAATTTGCACCTCACACAGGACAAAAAATGAATTTGCAGTACATCACATGGCAGTAGTGTGTAACTTTAGTCAGAAAATTAGGTCCTGTTTGGTCACTTCAGGCTTGCTCCTTTGGCAGGTATAGCGATGTAAAACATTAAAAATAAGCGCCTACACTATTTAAAATCCAGTAATACACTGTCTCACCCTGCTCTGCACATGCTAAGTTCAGTGGCGGTGCGTCCATAAGGGCACACGGGCGCCGCCCTCTCTCTCCAGCCAACCTCTCTATGACCAATGGATAGATTTATGCATTGCTTTTCGGGCGCCGGGCGCCTGAATTACAGCGTTGGGGGTGTTTTTGAAGCACCCGATTAGAGCCATAGGCTCTAATAGGCGTCAAAAAAGGTGACCTTCAAGGTATGTTAGAATAAATATATTCGATGTCCTAACACTGGACCGCCTCGCCGCCAATCAGGTGCTTGGGTCTGTTACCCATCACCTGATTGGCTGAAACATCAGGCGCTGTGAAGACAACGCTCACCGACGTCACCTGCTGCCCCACCGAGACAGAGTAGGTGCCAGGCAGATGGCGAGCTGGCGAGGGGGTCACAGTGGCGGCATTTGATGTGCAGAGTGGCGGCATTTAATGGCACAGTGGCGGCATTTGATGTGCGCAGTGGCTGCAATTACATAGTAGGTGAGGTTGAAAAAAGACACAAGTCCATCAAGTCCAACCTATGTGTGTGATTATGTGTCAGTATTACATTGTATATCCCTGTATGTTGCGGTCATTCAGGTGATTATCTAATAGTTTCTTGAAGCTATCAATGCTCCCCACTGAGACCACCGCCTGTGGAAGGGAATTCCACATCCTTGCCGCTCTTACAGTAAAGAACCTTCTACGTAGTTTAAGGTTAAACCTCTTTTCTTCTAATTGTAATGAGTGGCCACGAGTCTTATTAAACTCTCTTCTGCGAAAAAGTTTTATCCCTATTGTGGGGTCACCAGTACAGTATTTGTAAATTGAAATCATATCCCCTCTCAAGCGTCTCTTCTCCAGAGAGAATAAGTTCAGTGCTCGCAACCTTTCCTCATAACTAAGATCCTCCAGACCCTTTATTAGCTTTGTTGCCCTTCTTTGTACTTGCTCCATTTCTAGTACATCCTTCCTGAGGACTGGTGCCCAGAACTGGACAGCATACTCCAGGTGCAGCCGGACCAGAGTCTTGTAGAGCGGGAGAATTATCGTTTTATCTCTGGAGTTGATCCCCCTTTTAATGCATGCCAATATTCTGTTTGCTTTATTAGCAGCAGCTTGGCATTGCATGCCATTGCTGAGCCTATCATCTACTAGGACCCCCAGGTCCTTTTCCATCCTAGATTCCCCCAGAGGTTCTCCCCCCAGTGTATAGATTGCATTCATATTTTTGCCACCCAAATGCATTATTTTACTTTTTTCTACATTGAACCTCATTTGCCATGTAGTCGCCCACCCCATTAATTTGTTCAGGTCTTTTTGCAAGGTTTCCACATCCTGCGGAGAAATTATTGCCCTGCTTAGCTTAGTATCGTCCGCAAATACAGAGATTGAACTGTTTATCCCATCCTCCAGGTCGTTTATAAACAAATTAAACAGGATTGGTCCCAGCACAGAACCCTGGGGGACCCCACTACCCACCCCTGACCATTCCGAGTACTCCTAATTTATCACCACCCTCTGAACACGCCCTTGTAGCCAGTTTTCAATCCATGTACTCACCCTATGGTCCATGCCAACGGACCTTATTTTGTACAGTAAACGTTTATGGGGAACTGTGTCAAATGCTTTTGCAAAATCCAGATACACCACGTCTACAGGCCTTCCTTTATCTAGATGGCAACTCACCTCCTCATAGAAGGTTAATAGATTGGTTTGGCAAGAACGATTCTTCATGAATCCATGATGATTACTGCTAATGATATCGTTCTTATTACTAAAATCCTGTATATAGTCCCTTATCATCCCCTCCAAGAGTTTACATACTATTGATGTTAGGCTAACTGGTCTGTAATTCACAGGGATGTATTTTGGGCCCTTTTTAAATATTGGTGCTACATTGGCTTTTCTCCAATCAGCTGGTACCATTCCAGTCAGTAGATTATCTGTAAAAATTAGGAACAACGGTCTGGCAATCACTTGACTGAGTTCCCTAAGTACCCTCGGATGCAAGCCATCTGGTCCCGGTGATTTATTAATGTTAAGTTTCTCAAGTCTAATTTTAATTATGTCCTCTGTTAACCATGGAGGTACTTCCTGTGATGTGTCATGAGGATAAACACTGCAGTTTTGGTTACTGAAGCCCCCCGATTCACTCGTGAAGACTGAGGAGAAGAATACATTAAATACCTTCGCCATCTCCCCATCCTTTGTAACCAGATGTCCTTCCTTATTCTTTATGGGGCCAATATGGGGCCAATTGTTTTTTCTTTTTCAGTATTTTTCAGTTTGTTTGCGCCCCCCCCAAAAAAAAAATTTGGGCACAGTGGCGGCATTTGATGGGCACAGTGGCTGCAATTGGGGTTTTTTTTTTTCAGTATTTTTCAGTTTGTTTGCATCCCCCCAAAAATTTTGAGCAGCAGCCGCCACTGGCTGAGTTGCTCTTCATTTTTAGGCACTGTGCCAAATTTGTAGAGGCCGATCAGCTGACGGCCTAAAGTTTACTGCTCTTCAGGGCTCTGGGCTTCAGCAAAATGGCAGCCTCCAGTAAGAAGAAACAATAACAATGCTGGAGGCAATTTACAGCACACACTCATTTTGGTAGCCTAATTATTAATGTGGCATGTATTTTCCTTGCTGAAGAAGATTATTTTTATCAAGTTGTTATGGGTAAAATTCTGCTTTAAGTAGCTTCTCACCTATATTGTATGTGACACTTTGCTTGAGTGCTGTTTTATTAATAAGGATCAGGCTAAAACAAAAGAACGTTTTTTTTTTTTGTCGATACAGTTATTTATAATACGCCCATGCAGTAAACCATAAATTAAAGCGCTTCAGAACTAAACCAATACGTTGGATTCATATTTTGCTGCCCTCTCAGTTTTCTTTACCAATGCATCATCAAATGTCTTTAAAGTGCAAAGCAGCATCTAATGGGGACAGGATGGATCTGCGGTACAAACACATTTGCATATGAGCTGCATTCTCCCCGGATGAAAGGGAAGCTGTGTGGAGGCTTCGCTGTGAAAATCTTGTTTTTCATTTCACATGACGTTATAATTTCTCCCCCCCGACAGATCTCCCTCCAAGACCACTCGGCCTCGTGCATCTGGAAGCGAAATGTTTTCGTGCACAATTCACACATGGACGTTCTCTAAACAAACACGCCGCATCCTGGGCACAATAGAAAGAGTGTTATTCTTTCTTCCTACTCTCTAATTGTTTTCCTATACTTTCCTATACAGAAAATGTACTGTATATTGTAATTCATGTATTAGGACTCTTGCACATGGACGCCATGTTTTTAGATGTTCAGGCTTTTTTTTTTACTGATCTGAATGCATCTCATTGTTTTTAACCGCTTGCCAACCGTATAACATACAAATACGACGGCCAGATTACATACTAGGTACAAGATCCAGCACTTCCGTGTATGGGGCATGCGCATGCATATGCCAGTTAGCGGGTGCTGGCCGATGGCTGACCGCCGGCACTCGCTGATCGTCAGGAATTCACACAGGACAGAGCCCTGCCTGTCAGTGGGGAAGTAATGGATTTTCTTTCCTACAAAGCAGGGCACACATTTAACACAAAGTTGGGCACACGTTTAACCCTTTGTTCACCCTGGATGTTTAACCCCTTCCCAGCCAGTGTCATTAGTACAGTTACAGTGCCTATTTTTAGCACTGATCACACTATTAGTGTCACTGGTTCCCGCAAAGTATCAAAAGTGTCAGTGTCCGAATGTCTGCCGCAACATTGCAGTCCCGCTATAAGTCGCTGATCGCCACCATTACTAGTGATAAATCAAAATTCCAGTATATATCCCATAGTTTGTAGATGCTATAAATTTTGTGCAAACCAAAAATATGTAGCAAAATTCATATTGGCCTAAATTTTATTAAAAAAATTAGATTTTTAAGTTTGCATGACCGTGCAATTGTCCGTTTTAAAAATAACGCGGTGCCGTATTGCAAAAATGGCCTGCCCATGAAGGGGGGGGGGGGTAAATGTTCCAGAAGTGGGTTAATGGGCCTGTCACACAGGTGCGTAAATATCAGTAAATTAGCCCTGCAATTAGATCAGTAAAAAAAAAAATACAGCAGCCTGAATTACTAGTTATATTTTACATGCGTACTCGCATAAGTCACACCTATGTTACCTGAATGTTTTGCATTCCGGAAGCTATAAGAATTATTACATATGTATATACGCATGTAAATGCACGCACTATACAGCCCATAGATGCTTTTTGCACAGGTACATTGTGCCAGAACAATCCAGCGTTCATACATCGGTAACAGGTGCAAGGACCCCGAGGGCTTGTCCACACCATACATAGGGGGGGAACGCATGCAAAATTGCTAATTTTTCCATACTGAACAAAAATGAAGCCTTTTGCTTAATTCTTAATGGCACCCCCACACATTTAGGGCATTCCTGCCCACCAAGACTCGTGGTACCGCAGCTGTACTATGCGTGATTTTAGAAATGGTGCCTGCAGCTTTTTTGGGGTGTTTCACACGCATAGGACAGCTTATTAAAATGAATGGGCTGCCCTAAAACGTTACACATGGGAGCATGCACGCTCGAATGCACCTTTTTATGGTGTGAATGGACCCTTAAAGAGACCAAAAGGAAGACTTTATTCATTTGGGGTCAGTTTTAATTTTATTGGAGTTTTTTTTTTTTTTTTTTTTTTTCTACTATGATAGATTCTTTTAGGACTCATTCCCACTTAAGCAATCTGTTGCAGTACGTTAACATGTATACTACCATACATACTTCTCCAGCTGCACCAACATCCAGTTTCTCTGCTTTGTTGATACCTAGCTGATCAAGATTTTTGCCACTCCTAGGCATGTCAAATACTTGTTCCACACACTGTACTTCTTTCCACCAGCTGGTACATCACTATGGGACATACAGTATGAGCCACAGGGATAAACCCCAGTGATGGGGAGCAGATATTCGATTCCACCCAGAAATGTCAAATATTTGCAGCAGGCAGGGTTTAAAAAAAAGCAGCAGAGTTTGTAGACACAGGCTGCCAAAAACATAAGTTTACAGCATTGTCTTATTCAGCACATATGTCAAACACAAGGCCCGTGGACCCAGTGCGGCCCACCAAGCCATTTTCATGTGGCCCTCGCACCTCTCCTGCAGTTGCGGCACCCTAGCTGTCTCCGCCCCCACCTTGTCTCAGTGGTTGGCGGCAGAGAGGAAGACTGAACTCCTCCTACAGATCCTGCGCCTGTCTATGCAGCCACAGCTTCCCCTCCCTGGACTCCAGCCTTCCTCTGGTCCTCCTCCAGACTCTGCACTTTCTGCTGCCCAGCTCTGCCCCCAGCTTAGGGTGCACTGTGATGTAAAGGAAGGTGGTGGACTCTTGACTTCTGGTGGTGGACTCTTGACTTCTGATGGTGGGGGCTCTTGCCCTCTGATGTAAGGGGGGGGTGCTCTGGACAGCTAGTCTTACAGATACAACCGGCCCTTTTAAGGGCAACCATAATGCTGATGCAGCCCACAATGAAATTGAGTTTGACACCCCTGTTATACAGCATAGACTCTGTTTACTGTGGTGACAGGGTCACTTTAAAACTGAGTAAAATAACAATGTAGCTAAATCATAAACACTCATTAATAACATTATTTACATGAAGGCAGAGACTGTACTCAAAAGTTTGCAAAAAATATGGAATCCCTGGCTGAATCCTTAGGCATGCATGTCATCTGGAAACATAAACCCTCAGGACCATCACCATTAATTTTGGGTTAAGCCATCGTTTACAACTTGGGGGGACAAGGAAGAAAGTGTATGTGAAAGCTTCATTTCCTCATGAAAGTTGTACACGTTACAAAATGAACAATAAAGCCCTTTTGAATACAATATGGTAAAAATCCTAGTTTCCCATAATAGGTAGCAAAATGAGACACAAGCAAACAGTAAGTGACATTTTCCTCTATTAATCAAAAACTAAATAGAATTTAAGAGTCTGATGGAAAAGCACGATGCTGAAATTTTTAAATAAACCCAAGTACTGATTTTGTTTCCTTTTTTTTTTTTTGGGGAGGTTTGAAAAACAGCTGACACCCTGAGATTGTTTGTGGCCCCCCATAATTCGAACAGACCTCGAACAATCCTAGATGTGAAATGTCCCTGCTTTTTATTGTTTGTACTAAAATATCTGCGATGGTGTTTTTAAAAAAAAAATTTTTACACTAAAACGCGTGGATCAGTTTGAGATTATTCCTTCAGAATTTATTGACGGTACTTCTGACCTCCCAGTTGACTTCTTCTGACCTGAATTTAACCTACATTAAGTGGTTATACTTTTTTCTTTTTTTTTTTTACTTAATTTGAAAATAACGTGAGGTCCAGAACCATAATTTTAGTGCCCCTATAAATTGGAAAATCACAAAATAAGATTTGTACTTTTTTATCTACGGTATTTTTCAATTTTTTTTTTTTAATTGCTGCCACTGGTCGACCGGAAAAAAAATTATTTGAATTTTGTTTTTAGACTAGTAAAACAATTTTTATTTAAATATGTATTGCTTTGGTATCCCCTGAAAAAGCTATTTCCTAATTAAGAATGAGATTTTATTTACGGTATCTAAAAAAATAGTTTTTAAGTGACCGGGCCACTTTAAGCAAAGCTAGTATATACCCTGACAGGAGAGGATAAAGATGTTCTTTTGCCGAGAGAGAAGCCTGGGAAGGGAATACCAGAACCCTCCAGGGAAGTTTACAGGATGGAAACATTTTAGAAAAATGAGTTCTTGTAGATAGTTAGATCAGATGAAGAGCAATTCTCAGATATTGATGGAGACTACACAACATTCTGATCATACTTAAGGGTGTTGTGTCAAAAGCATCTTGTTGAAGAAGCGCCTAGACTGCTTACTTGCTGTGTGGCTATAATGCAAAAAAAAAAAAACACCAAAAATGTCAACTTGGCAGTGTGGAAAGGTGGGAATGTTGTGGTCTAAGGTAGTGGTCTCCAAACTGTGGCCAGATGTGGCCCTTTGCTTGCTTTTATCTGGCTCTTGGGGCACTAGTATCATCCACTTATGCCAATATGACTCCAAAGATGGGACTCCATTCTTTCCAATGTCACCACAAATGGGACCCAATGACACCAACAATGGGGCACAATTCCTCCCAATGGCACAGATAGGGTGCTATCCCTCCACTCCCACTGACACAAAAGGGGCATTGTTTATTCACATTGACGTTTGCATTTTTCTGCTCCCAATGGCCACAGTCCTGCCCCCCCTTAAGTCTGAAGGACAGTAAGCTGGCCCTTTGCTTTGAAAGTTTGGAGACCCCAGTCTATGACAAACTATTTTCTAGGTAGGGAATAATGGTCCATATGCAATGGACTTTCTCTCCTGTCTTTAGCTTGGTGCTGATGCCTACCCTATTACACCACTGGTCAGCAATATCAGGGATGTACTTTACATTAATACATGAGGACTTAAATTGACTTTGTCACCCCTTTTTAAAAACGTTTGTTAGGAAAGCATAGTAAAAGAAGACTAATGATACTCGCCTGTCCCGTGACCTGTACCTCAGATCTTTGCTCCCTTGAAGAGCTATACTACCTGAGGAATCTTCTGCATTCAATACTTTTGGGTGTGGCAGATGCCTGGATTTCTAGGCTATGGTTCCTTCCACCAGCCTTTACATACAGAACACAGTAGTGACATAAGGGATTGTGGATACAACCAGAGTGCCCAACAAGGGACAAGGCCCTTTACAACCCAAGGCTAAAGTGCCCCCCTATGAGCTTTGAACTACTTTATCAGCATAGTTTTTAGGTTCAGACCTTTTTGCCCTCCACTGACAAGGTGTCTGTGTCTTGACAACCCTTTGGCCTGCAAGTCAATTAACTCTTGATGTTATCCAGCCAACGCTGCATCTACAGTCCAAATGTCCAATTAGACTACAATCATGGGTTTATAGTAATTCATCACAGCAAGACTTTACAGTGGGAAGCTCTACTTCTTGAAGCTCATGTGCCGTAACTTCCTTTCCTCAGTTTGCTGTACCACCAATCAAATTCGGTCTTCCAAGGCAGGTGAAATTTGATTGATAGCTTAGGGGCGCTTAAATTGATGGGTTTGGGAATATCTTTCTTGCCTTACAAACAAGTGAAGATGTTTCCAGATGGGCAAATTCCTGACAAAAAGGGGTAGGGTGATTTGATGCTTTACATCAGTTCCTGGATGACAAACTGAGGTCCCGACAGTTACAGTTAGTCCGGTTGAAAAAAGACACGCGTCCATCTAGCTCAACCAATAAATGGGGAAAAAAAATTAAAAATCATACAATCTTATATACATAATCCTGTACCCACTGTTGATCCAGAGGAAGGCAAAAAAAACCCCCAGCAAAGCATGATCCAATTTGCTGCAGTGGGATAAAATATTCCTTCCTGATCCCCGGAGAGGCAATCTGATATTCCCTGGATCAACTTTACCTATAAGTGTTAGTACCCATTTATATTATGTACATTTTAGAAAGAATCTAGGCCTTTTTTTAAAACAATTTACTGAATTGGCCAGAACCACTTCTTGGGGGAGTCTATTCCACATTTTTACAGTTCTTACTGTGAAGAAACCTTTCTGTATTTGGAGATAAAATCTCCTTTCCTCCAAACGTAAAGAGCGCCCCCTTGTCCTCTGAGGACCTTAAAGTGAATAACTCAACACCAAGTTCACTATATGAACCACTTATGTATTTATACATGGTGACCATATTCCCCCTTAATCTCCTCTGGTCAAGAAAGAATAAATTTAGTTCCTCTAATCGTTCCTCATAGCTGAGCTCCTCCATGCCTCTTATCGGTTTGGTTTCTTCTCTGCACTTTCTCCAGTTCCCGATATCCTTTCTGAGAACTGGTGCCCAAAACTGAACTGCATATTCCAGATGAGGTAAGATGTGACCTCCTCTATGCATTTTGAGACCTTTTGACTGGAGTACACCTTTATTTGTGTTGTACGCCAGAGGAGTGCAGTATTGACTTCCAATACACACAATCAAATTTGAGGACCATCAATTTGAGGGCCAAAATATGGACAGATTGCGTTCTTAGGTTTGTACAGTAAAATTTGTGTTTTCAACACGACAGTCCATGGATTATCGCCAGGCTAAAGTGCATCAATTAGATCCAGTATTTACTGTTCTCAATTGGAATTATTATCGCATCACTTCACTGTTGAGCCATCTGTACCATCCATATCACAAAATATGTTTATTCCATCCAACGTCATCTAACTTATCTCTCTTTACAATGCAGATGTCCTGATTGTCGGCTAGCCTAAACAGACAAGGAAATGTTATTTAGTACAAAGAGTTTCCTAATAAATAACATGTAACAGAGGTCCTCTTGTTGTGGCCTTAATGTCGGGGCAGCCATAAAAAGTGTGCATGGCAGAAGTCAATCGCTAACTGTGTTTACAGTAGCTAAGCAATGCTTCTTTAGACTATTACTCAGGAAAATATCGATGTTGCCTAGGTGATGAAATTAATGTGTTGACTTTGTCTACAAAAGCAGATTTTATCTGAACTCATGTCTAATGGTTGCTTGGCAGTATTATATTTAAAGGGGAGGCATGCCTTGCAAAGAGGTGGCAATACTTGCTTAGGTAAACTGGTGACTAAGTGTGTAACATTGTTGCCTTGCTTTTCTGGGGTTCTGCTTTCAATTAAGACAAACCTTTTGTGTTCAAATTCTAATTAATTCTCGGGTTGCCATGTTCAGCTATTGATGTCACCAGCATCCCCGCCCCTTTGTGTACATGCAGCTGCAGTTGATTGGGCGGCAGTAGATGCGAGTGACTGCTTTCTTTCTGGGTTAATCCTGAACCCAAGTTTGGACCAATTCCTGGGTTATCCTTAGTGGTGAGTGGTAAGAACACGATCAGATTTTAATGGCTGTCTGCATAGCTGCAAGAGATCAACTCTGTTTGTCCTGGAGACCACAGTCTTGGGCTTTAAAAGTGGTGGAAAAATCCAAATTTTTGCGTTGTACTCAGAATAGTGTTCTAGTGAGGAGCCGTGTTCTGGTGACAGCGAAGGAAGCCCATGCATTATTATTTATTTATTTTGTTCAACCAGTGGGTTGAAAGAAAAAATATCAGATTCCCCCATCCACATACTTGATGTAAAATTAATGAAAATGATTAAATCCATCCCACTGAGGTATTGCATTCTCAGAGCAGGGAGACTTCCCTGCTCTGAGAATGCACTGATCAGTGCTGCTGGCTATAGGCAGTGGCACTGATTGATCGGGAAATACCTAACAGGCTGGTTGTGCAGAAGTCAATCTGTAGACCTCTGTTCAACCAAACCCCTCTATGCATGGATCGAAATTCGTCCAGTCCCTGCTCAACTGGCTGAATTTTGATCCATGTATAGCCAGCTTAAAGCAATACTAAAGGTAAAAATAAAAAAAAATAAATAACAAATATGTTATACTTGCCTGCTCTGTGCAATGGTTTTGCACAGAGCAGCCCTGATCCTCCTCTTCTTGGGTCCCCCGCTGGCGCTCCTGGCACTTTCCTCACCTGCTATGTGAAAATGCATGCGTGCTCGCTTCTGATCCATGCTCCGTGTGTCCATGAGACACCCACCCAAAGTTTTTTTATACATGGGTTCAAACTCCTTTCTACAAAAAGCCACCCAAAAGTAGGGTTGTATCGATACCGGTAACGGTGCCGATACCAGGCATTTGCATGGGTATTGGTACTCGTACAAATGCACCGATACCCGAAACTGTTACCTTCTGGCTCGATTCTTCTCGATTTCCCTGCTAACAGCTGAAATGTAAAGAAAAGAATGCCAGCATTTATTGGTTAAGGAGCAGGGCCACCGCATCCTTAACAATCAATGACATTTCATCTGTCCGGAATTCCCCTCGCGCCAGCTGTCACCTTCCTGTCCTGAAGGACAGAGAGCGGTTCTGTATCCAAGTTCAGTATGACCACAATTTAATTTAAAAAAGGTAAGAAATACACTCAGAAGGCTAAAAACAATTTCAGCATAAATAATGAATGTGGTGTTCATCTGCTCTACTCTCAGGTGGTAGCTGCTGGTGTGTCTGGTGGCTCCCAGCACTTCCGGGTAAACTCGGGTGCAAAGATGACATCACTTCCTAAACCACCCCTCTACCTACTCCCTAGGCCAGTGGTTCTCAACCTTCTGGTGCCGTGACCCCCTGATAACATTTCCCAAGTTGTGGGGCAAGACAAGTAATTTGCACCCCTAACCCACGGACATTTGGCACTCCCTGAGTCCTTTCAACTCATACAATATAAAATCCCTTATGGTACATTTTAGTATGTACCACTCTCTCTTTGTTCTCCTTTCTTTCCCTATTATCTCGCTCTCTATCCTAATTTCTTATTTTTTTCCCCCCATCCCTCTCTCTAGCCATCTTTCTTGTTCTTTCTCTCCCCTTTTCTTTGCTCCTCCCCTTCTTTTTCTCTCCCTTCCATGTATTCTCTATTTTTATTCCTTCTTTTACTCCTTGGTGGGGGGAATGGGATAAGTGGCAGTGCTGGGGGGAGTTCTGATCAGACAACTTAGGTGCTCTTGATCAAGGTCATCTGCTGATCTGAGAACTGTAGTGAGGACTTTTAATGGCAACTATAATCACAGGTAGTGTTACTCACTGCGTCACCGGCTTCACTGTGTCTCCGACTTTGTGGTGTCCCATAGCAGTGACACCTACGCCGAAATCCGTTGATAGGGTCTCCTCCAGCCCCTCCCACTTCACATTCCTCACCAGTCAGCTGACCTTTAGTCTCTGCCCCCCACCTATGCCGTGAACTGAATGGGCGGCTGTGATGAGGCTAAGTGAGCGAGCTCCAGGGACAGCCCTGTTGGGCGGCCGCAAAAAGGCTGGGAGAGCGGTGCGGGCTTCAGGAACAGCCCAGGATTGGGTGACCCCTGGCAAATCATCAATCGACCCCCAGGTTGTGAACCACTGCTCTAGGCAAAAGGTATAAGTAATTGGTAACGGCAAGTACTTAAAAGTATCGGTACTTGTGCTCGATGTTAAAAAGGAAAAAAAAAAGGCATCCGTGCATCCCTAAAAAAAAAAAAAAAAAAAAAAAAAAAAAGGATTTGGCTATAGTTCTACTTTCAATTAAATATTTCTGTGAAAAAAAGAATACATGGGAAGCATCTGTTTTTAGTACTTCACAAAAATTGCAGTTTTATTATTTAGATGCATAAAGGTCGGCATTCAGTACGTTCCTAAAAAGTGTTCCAAATGTCAGATGTCTCTTGGTTGTTTTGCTGGCATAAAAGGCATTAGGCGATAGGAATAACATTTAGGAAATGTCTGAAATTCTTAACTGGATGCCATGAGGTTGAAAAACACATAATCCACAGAGACCTCTCCGAATGTCAGGAAGAGTAATGGGAAGATTGGTGTTATCATGGAAGAAGTTCTGCACTCTTATCTTTCTCAGTAACTGATTAATTGAAAAGCAATGTCCTAAATTAAATATATAATCAATTAAAGGTGTATTATTACATTTTTTGCTTGACAGATGGATGTGCAGATTGCTGAGGCTACGGTTACCGATAACAGTCACAATTGACCACTTCCTTCCACTCCCAAATTAACCAGACAACACAGTGAATTTTAGAGTCAAAATGGCCATATAGCAGCCTTTGTTTTATTATTTCAAACAATTGAAATACAAAAATTCCATAAACAGGGAATGCATAACTACATACCATACATAACCCATTAACAAAAAAACTCAGTCTAATCTTACCCGGTCTAAAGATCTTTGCAGGCCTATTTCCTTGCTTTGTGTTCTGGTCGAAATCATTTGGTGGAGGGGAGATTATGGTGTGGGGGGAGGGGAGATTATGGTGTGGGGTTGGGCTTGGCCCCTTAGTTCCAGTGAAGGGAAATCTTAAGGTGTCAGCATACCAAGACATTTTGGCCAATTTTATGCTCCCAACTTTGTGTAAACAGTTTGGGGATGGCCCCTTCCTGTTCCAACATGACTGCGCACCAGTGCACAAAGCAAGGTCCGTAAAGACATGGATGAGCGAGTTTGGGGTTTAGGAACTCAACTAGCCTGCACAGAGTCCTGACCCCAACCTGATAAAACACCTTTGGGATGAATTAGACCAAAGACTGCGAGCCAGGCCTTCTTGTTCAACATCAGTGCCTGACCTCACAAATGCGCTTCTGGAAGAATGGTCAAACATTCCCATAGACACACTCCTAAACCTTGTGGACAGCCTTCCAGAAGAGTTATAGCTGCAAAGGGTGGGCCAACTCATTATTGAACCCTACAGACTAATTCCCCGTACACACGGTCGGACTTTGTTCGGACATTCCGACAACGAAATCCTACGATTTTTTCCGACGGATGTTGGCTCAAACTTGTCTTGTCTTGCATTCACACAAAGTTGTTGGAAAATCCGATCGTTCTAAACGCGTAAAACACGTACGTCGGGACTATAAACGGGGCAGTGGCCAATAGCTTTCATCTCTTTATTTATTCTGAGCATGCGTGGCACTTTGTCCGTCGGATTTGTGTACACACGATCGGAATTTCCGACAACGGATTTTGTTGTCGGAAAATTTTATATCCTGCTCTCAAACTTTGTGTGTCGGAAAATCCGATGGAAAATGTGTGATGAAGCCCACACACGGTTAGAATTTCCGACAACAAGGTCCTATCACACATTTTCCATCGGAAAATCCGACCGTGTGTACGGGGCATAAGACTGGGATGCCATTAAAGTTCATGTGTGTGTAAAGGCAACATTTTTAGGTTGCGTCCTCACATGTACACAGGTTAGTAATTGTTTTATATGGTTCTAGTTCACATCTGTGGTGATATGTAAGGGTGCATTGTCCATTTTTTGATGCGTTGAGGTGCATTAATATTAACAATGTGGGCGTTACATGCTAAAAAAAAACAAAAGAAAACACCTGTCAGCTGTCACATTTTGTTTGTTCTTTTTTTACTGGTGTTCAATTTAAAATGGAACATGGCTGTATTCCTATTGCTCGTCTAATAGGTTGTTTTTATAGCTTCTACATTTGCTGCAGCTTTTGAGTGACATCTCCATGCTTTGGCAGCTTACAGAGGAATCTTTGTAATAATGCATTACAGCTGATGGTGGACTGTGCCAGCGGTGTAGCTCTGTCATGTATTTGTATATCTGGGTTTAATAACTTCCCAGCTTCATGTGTAACCTTTGCAGAACACATTAGTAATGTACTGCAGTTAAAATTGTATTTCAAAGAGAATTAAGAACTGTTTTCATACTAGACCCTTAACAGAGCTTGCAGGGTGGTTGACCAGGAAAGTGAGGATCAGCAAACGTGTTCCATGGTGCCACTACCATCATCAATCATGTAGTCAAGAGATGTTGATCCAGTGGCAATGGAGAATGACCCAAAAACACGATGACCCACACACACAACAATCTTCATGGTGACCGCTTCCTATCTGGCTGCTGAACATTACAAGCTGGCCAGTGATGATGCCTGATGTCGTTGACCAAAAATGATCATAACCCTCCCTTGTCTCCTCCTCCCATGCTCGTCTCCAGGACTTCTCCAGAGCTTCTCCCATACTCTGGAACTCTCTACCTCCAATCTGTCCAGCTGTCTCCTACTGTGTCTGCCTTTAGGCGATCCCTGAAAACTCATCTCTTCGGGGAAGCCCATCACTCCTCCAACTAATCTTTTATCACTTCCATCACTTCATCCCCCACAGTTATAACCTTTTGTACCACTTGTGCCCCACCCTATTTGATTGTAAGCTCTTTAGAGTAGGGCCCTCTTAACCCTTTTGTATTTTTTGTATTTTATGGTATTGTAACTGTACTGTCTCCCTTTTTACATTGTAAAGCGCTGTGTAAACTGTTGGCGCTATATAAATCTTGTATAGTATTAATAACCATATTTGATCAATGATGTCACTCGGGATGTCCACCAATTTGTTTACAATTTGAAATAAATCGGAAGGCTGCAGGATTGTTGTTTTGCTAGGATGCTGGCAGCTGCCTGCATCCTAGCAACCAATGACTGTGTGGCTGCTTGCGTCCTAGCAACCAGAAGCACGCTGGAGAGTCAGAGCGCTCTCGCACACAAGTAGGGATCCGGTTCCCCAATGGTCTGACACTCCCCCCTGAACACTGCTTGCTGAGCAGTGCTGTTGATTGGAGACTTGTGCAGGGAAGGGGACTGCTGCGAGTATTTTACCTTTGCTGCAGAACTTATATAAAAATACACAGACTATATTAGTGCATATGCATTACAGAAGTAAGTACAGGGGCTTTAATTGGGTTTCAAAGTCAATAACTGTAGAATTAGTAAAATTGGCATCAGTGCCAAAGTTGCTCCATCACACCCAATCCTAAGCACCACTCCTTTGGTATTGGCATGTTTTTTAATGGAAAGCGGTCTCAACATTCCACCTAGTCCTGGCAGAGTACAACGGTGGAATTGGGACAACAGAGTAGTTGATTTTTTTTTTTTTTTTTTTTTTTTTTTGATTGTGCTAAAAGCTTTTATGTTGCTATTAATATATTCCTTTGAACAATCTAGACCTGGCAGTAAGATCTTTTGGCCTAAGCCGGATCCGATAACAGATTGAGGGTGAACTATGCAGATTCTCAACTTGTTTTGTGATGAGTGAAGTAAGAAAGTGCCAGCGAGGGAGTTGTAAATAATTTGTATGTTATGTTTTATTTTCCAGTTTCCTGCATGGGTAGATTTTAAACAGGTTGCTGTTGAATCTACCAAAGCAGTTGGGTCTCCCCTGTTCTGCATAGGTTAATTTATTGATTGATTTGGGGGGGTAATAAGAATAAGGTGAAATACTTGCCTTATTCCTTGCTCCTGGCTTTCGCCTCTCCATGCAACTGAACCCTTGTTGGTTGGCTGGTTGCAGCTCTTCATAATGTACTAGTGGTGCACCAAAATAAAATTTTTGGACCAAAATGCTGATAACCCCATTTTCAACTGATAATTTTTGGCAGCCGATATATTGGTGCATCCCTATAATGTACAATGCAGGACACCAGCCCACATTCTGAATCCTCAGACAAAAGAGATTGTCCGCATCCGGGGGGAACAACGAATAATGGAAGTACTTCACCCCCTCCCCGCCCCCTAAGCCCTAAGTGACCTATGCATTGTGAAGGAAATGCCACTGCATTGGTACATTAAACAGCAGCCCAGAGTTAAGCTTTGCTGCTGTTGCTCTAATTGTTATGATGTCGGTGGCATTGGCATGTAAACAAACTTGCAGCCTCTATTGCAGCCAGGAGTTTTCGTTTTTTTTTTCTCCTGGCTGCCAGAGTAAAAGTAATTTTTACTTTACAGCCACTCAATTATTTCTACATGGTGAAGCCCCCATGACTGACCTACCCCTGGCCTTGTGTCCTGAGCTAACATGTTCCTCCTGGTTGTCCTGGACCTCCATGGTGCACGTCAAAATGGGGAGCAGTGGGAAATTGGCAAACATCTATTTGCTGATCTCCCTGTATGGTAAGAACCCAGAAGCGCTCAGCTGTGAGCACTTCGGAGTTCAGAGCTGTTAAACCCCAACTGCTCTGTCTAAGGAAGAAGCTCATTGAGGACAACTTGTGCTCCATTGTCTTTAGCTGACATTACATTAAAGTTTAATAAAATAACCAATAATATATAATCAAAAATATAAAATAAAAAGACACATTTTTAAAAGTGGGGAATCGACCGATTATCGGTAAGGCCGAATATTGGGGGCCGATATCGGCATTCTTCGAAACATCGGTATTGGTCACAAACTAGACCGATATTACCGATATTGGTCTCCGCGGGCCGCCTCCATCTTTTCAGGGCCCAGAAGCCTGCAGACCCAGTGTGCAGGGGCGTGCGGGACACGCATACAATGTCATTACGCCTCCGCGCACTGGGCCTAACGTTCTGAGTCTGACAGGCCTCCCTCACCTCGACACTTGGATGGACACACCAGCAGCCAGCCACCCACCCACAGTAAGGTGCCAGGCCAGCCAGCAGCCGCCCACCCACAGCAAGGTGCCAGCCAGGCCAGCCAGCAGCCGCCCACCCACAGCAAGGTGCCAGTTATTTTTGAAAAGTTTAAATATACAAAATATCGGCAAATAATATCAGCTATCGGCAGGAGAGGGGGCCAAAATATCGGTATCGTATCGGCACCGAAAAAACGATATCGGTCGATCCCTAATTCCTGGCTCCCTGATTCTGGCTTGTCTGATTACCCATTTTGGCTTCCTTACCCTGGCTTCTGTTTTTGACTAGGTTCCTGATTTTTGTATTCTTTTATTATTACATTAAAGGTGTGATTTTTAACTGCATTTTCTGGTTCATGGTCCCTGACCCTAATGCACAATACATATGGAGTATCTCTGAGCACACCGGAGTGAGAAATAATTCTAGGGCCATAGTTCACTGCTAACTTTAAATTATTACCTCTTAGGGCTTTTAAAGCATTGCTTATGGACAATTTTGGATGCCGTAATTTATTGGCACTTAGCGGGTGCATGCTTGACACATTTAGTATCGAATACAACCTCATCGCTTATATTTTATCCAAAAATGGGTATTATATTGTGTTTGTGTACACTAAAAGTAATTTGAGTGATTTATTTTTTTAACTAAAAAAATAGGTTACTAGTACCATAAATATCATGTCATCTAAAAAAATCACAACCATCACCATTTTATTGTGCAGGGTCTATTGCGTTCAGAAAATATTTAATGTTTTCGGGTTTAAAGTGTGATTTCATGAGCAAAATGTATGTTTTATTATGTGGTGGAAAAAAAAAAACAAAAGTTTCTGGTAGGGAAAAGATTTAAACGTTTTTTTGCCTTTTTAGTTTTGCTTTAGTGAAAAAAGTCAGGACTGATTTTGAATGTTGTCTTTTAATTTTCCTATCTCTGGCTTACTTGGTGGGTTTTGTAGTCTTCTGAATTTGTCTGTTGCGTGCACGCACAAAAAGCCGACGCCAGTTTCCTATTTTTTTGGGAGCTCATAAACCTTACTGTGAACACATAAAGTGTCCAAGGACATGCGTTATATTGGCGTAGTGCTAATTTTCAGCAGCCATAAGGGAGCTTTATATACCAATCTGCGGTCTTCTAAAATAGATCGCTGCTGAAAATTAGCACTATGCCAATGTACCCGTTTGTATTCTGGCTCCTGAGTGTGCATGACAGTATCAAAAAAGGGAACACTGTTAAGAGAAAAGAAATCACTTAGAGGGCTCTACTATTCATTCATACATGCAATGCATGTATGCACCCTAAGGCCTCATGCACAAATGAGCTCAGGCTGGACTTCTCCTTTAATCAGAGAAGCAGCCAAGAGGTCCATGATAACTCTGGAGGAGATGCAGAGATTCACAGCTCAGGTGGGAGAATCTGTCCACAGGACTATTTTAAACGTCCGTTTAGCAGCAGCAGTATACATGAGGCCTAATGTACACGGGACGTTTCTCAACCTCTCCTGAAAGCTGGAACATCACAGCTAGTAATCCACGTTTAAAAAACGCGTTTAGCAGCGATTACAAGCCCCGTTTAGCCGCTTTTGCATTCAGAAGCGTTTACGAACGATAACCTCAGGAGACCCTCCCAAATCATTAAAAAGCACTAAAAAACAAGTACTTATTAAATATTTCAGCCATTCTGTGAGAGAACAGTGCGAGTGGCAGCTGAGAAAACAGTGTGCTTGTAGCTAGCTGTTATTTTTTTGGTTGGCTTGTTAATATGGATCCCATGATGAGCATGTGTGAGGAAATGCTCCTGATGTTGCTTTTGCTGAGGCTTCAAAGACTTAGAAAATTGCGTGAGAGGACCAGAGTTCGTCGCTACTGGACATATCCATTGATGGCTCAATGCATGTCCACAGGATACTTTCTAATATCTATATTCAGCTGCCTAATTACCCAGAGAATTTTTTTTAAATTTTACACGCATGTCAATTGCCACCTTTGACATTCTCTTGGAAAAGGTTAGACCCTGTCTAGTTCGCATGGACACCAACATGAGGAAAAGCGTGCCACCAGAGGAACGTCTGTAGGTGACTTAACTTCAGCGTCAAATAATGCAAGTCGTGTATTGTAGAGCACAATTGGCTGATGAGGGGAATATCACATGGTATATCATGCTTGCAGGCAGTGATAACTGAGTTTTTGGTGTGTTTTTAGCATTTTCCAGGCTCAAACGTAGTAAATAAAATGTTTCTCTTTAAAAACGCGCCTAAATTCGTAGCCGCGTTTAACCCCGTTTGGCACTTGAAATGCCTCTAAACGCAGCTTCTGAACGCATTTTTTTGGGGTTCCAAAAAAAGCCTCTAAACTCAACTGCCTAGAAAAGACTATAAACGACCCTGTGTACATGTACTGTTAGGATAACATAGAGGAGAGTTCAGGAGCAGTTGAAAAAAATGCCCAACTGCTTCTAAACATCCGTTTACCAGCAGCAGTGTACAGAGGCCTAGAGGCCTAAGTCTTGCACTCCACAGATCTGGCCTTTATGAAAGAGTGGCAAGAAGAAAGCCATTGTTGAAAGAAAGTCATAAGAAGTCCCATTTGCAGTTTGCAAGAAGCCATGTGGGGGAAACAGCAAACATGTGGAAGAAGGTACTCTGGTCAGATGAGACCAAAATTGAACTTTTTGGCCCTAAAGCAAAACTGTGTGTGGCAGAAAACCTAACATTGCACATCACCCTGAATACACCATCCCCACAGTAAAACATGGTGGTGGCAGCATCATGTTGTGGGGATGCTTTTCTTCAGCAGTGACAGGGAAGCTGGTCAGAGTTGGTGGGAAGATGAATGGAGCCGAATACAGGTCAATCTTAGAAGGAAAAACCTGTTAGTCTGCAAAAGACTTGAGACTGGGCCGGGGGGGGGGGTTCACCTTCCAGCAGGACAATGACCCTAAGCATACAGCCAGAGCTACAATGGAATGGTTTAGATCAAAGCATATTCATGTGTTAGAATGGCCCAGTCAGAGTCCAGACCTAAATCCAATTGAGAATCTGTGGCAAGACTTGAAAATTGCTGTTCAGACGCTCTCCATCCAATCTGACAGATCTTGAGCCATTTTGCAAAGAAGAATGGGCAAAAATATCACTCTAGATGTGCAAAGTTGGTAGAGACATCCCCAAAAAGACTTGCAGCTGTAATTGTAGCAAAAGGTGATTCTACAAAGTATTGACTCGGGGTAGGAATACAAATGCACGCCACACATTTATTTGTAAAAAGAAGTTTAAAACAATTTTATCATTTTCCTTTCACTTCACAATTATGTGCCACTTTGCGTTGGTCTATCACAAGGATAGGGAACCCCCCCGGCATGGGCGCCGCAAGAGGCTCGCAAAGCCTCTTTTGCCGGCACTTGACTCTCTCCCCATTAGCAGAGCAGCGCAGGGAAGTGTCGGTGAGACAATAATGCATTCCAATTTCAAAATTCCCCTCTCCTGTCCAAAAAAAATACTGACCTTGACCCAAACGCTAACCCTGGCACTGACCTAGGGTCAAATCTTGATCTGTGTCTTTTTTTGTATTTGTTTTTTCTTTCTCTCTCTACAAGAGAAGATACCATGTATCTCTCTGCTCCAATCAGAGTGAGAAAAAACATGGGGGCGGGCTTCACAGTGACTGATCACTGTGGTAGCTAATCAGAGGCTATCACAGCAAGCGGGTGACCCGGAATCAAGAGTTTCGGGTCCTGTTCGTTAGCACGGGGCCCAGGGCTCTTGGTGAGCTCCCGATCTCTGTGCGGGGAGCATGCTCCCACCACAAAGGGAGATATGCAAATATGCGTGCGAGGTCGGCGTCAAGGGGTTAAGCGCCAAAATACTCAACATCAGAAATCTCATTTTATTTTAATAGTGACTGCTCAAATAAGAGTATTCAGGTTCTTGTAGTTCAACACCTGATACTCCAAAAGCTACATGAGCTATTTTGAGGTCCTATAGACTTTAATAGGAACACCTATTTTTCCAGGCTTTTTTTTAGCCTGTAATACTTTTCATTGACTAAAACAAACTCTTGGATACACGTGTAAAATGCTTAAATTTATGTTTCTAAACCACTCATCTACACGAACGAATACTATGAACAAAATTACGTGTAAGCAGGTGCTGACAGGGTGCCTGTGAATATTTTATCTTCCACATGGGATTACAGAGGAAGGTCTGCTGCACCACGTAGTCCTACTGGAGCACGTGGCTGTTTTCTGGCCACCTTGCTGGGATTCTCCCTTAAGTAGGAACCTGCCATTACTTGACTCTTGCTGAATAGACTTTGCTCTCTGGAAGGTATGAAACTGGGTAGCCTGCATTAGTTAGGGCTGGATGTGTGCTGTGCTGTTGAACTTTGTTGCTGAATCTTCAGTTCCGCCCTTTTCACATGGGTGCCTCTGTTGGACAGACTCTGCTTGCTCAGTGGGGGATCGCTTAGCTGATCCCTATTTAAGCAGGGGGGTTACAGGTCTGTGCAGAGCGGAGATGGACACAGTCCCGCTCTCCTCTATGGGGAGATCGGGTGAAAACAAAGCGCCTGCCTGTTTTCATCTGATGATAGCCGATCTGCCAGACGGATGGAAAAATGGGACCACCACCCGTCTGGATTTTGCAGACAGGATCGGATAGTGGCGGATGTCAGCGGACATGTCACCACTGACCTACACCGCTACATAGGGGTGAATGGAAGGTCCGATCGATTGGGTCTGTCTGAAAAACGGACAGGTGGACCTGATCGGAAAGCCCGTGTGAAAGGGGTGTAAAGCTGTTAACGATTTCTGAGACTGGTCCGAAGTTAATTAAAGGGGTGCAGAAGAACAGAGTCTATAAAGCACAAAGCGGGTATCAAGCAAGGGCACTACAAAGGGTTAACTCTGCAGGAGAGTTGGAGAGCAGTTGCCAGAGTGTAAAGTACGTGGCAGCCAGTCATGAAACGTGGTACCTGGCAAAGGTGACCGGTCCTCCGGTAGCGAGGAGGTCAGAGATTCAGCACCCTCCTTAGCGCTTGATTCCCTCAAAGCATCTGGGGTCAAATCTGTGGTACGGAGATCCCATAGCCTAGCTGCATGATATAGGAGAGCTTAAAGAGTGGTTGTAAACCCTAACATAAAACCCAGTGAAGGGACCATCCTCAAGTGATACACAAAGATGAAATCTATCCTCCTACTTAAGTTGTATCTGTTATTTGAAGTCTTCTCTACTCTACATCCATTCAAAGAGATGAATTTATAAAGCTTGTGTGAGAGTTCAGAAAAAAGGGGGCGGAGAGCTGAAGTTTCATTCTGCAGAGCTCAATAAGGAGAGCTGATTGGAGGGAAGAGACCCACCTCACTTCACACTGCACTTAGGAACAGAGCTGAGGCTTTCAATCAGCTGGAGCTCCCTCCCCTGTCACCATTTTTCTCTTGGTGTCAGGACAACTTGTCAAAAGTGACTCATGCTGATTGCAGAGGAACGAAGCAGCAGACAGAAATGACACTGTGCTCTCAATTGAGACGAGTACACACTATAAAGGGTTATGCTTTGTTCATATTTCATATCTGAGATTTACAATCACTTTAACACCTCCCTGCCTGGCCTATAGCAGAATAACAGCCGGTCAGTGGCTTTACCGTTCTCAGACATCATATGACGTCCTGTCAGAAAGTGCCGCCACTGGACACAGCCGATGACGGATCAGTGTACTGGATTGCTACCGGTACCATGTGACCGCTGTGACCAATCTCAGCAGGTCACATGACGGTTGTACACAATGGATGACTGCCTTTCATGCTATCCATTGTGTACAATTGTGTTGCTTGCTGTGATTTGTCAATGTGATCACATGGTACGAGCAGGGCCAATCGCAGCCCATCTGTACCATGTGATTAGCTTTGATCAATCACAGCTAATCAAAACAAACTGAACCAGTTTCATTCAGTAAGGCCCCTTTCACACTGGGGCGGCAGGGGGCGTCGGCGGTAAAACCGCGCTATTTTTAGCGCGGTTTTACCGCGGTATTCGGCCGCTAGCGGCGCGGTTTTAACCACCCGCTGGCGGCCGAAAAAGGGTTAAAACCACTCGTACAGCGCGGCTATAGCCGCGGTATAGCCGCGCTGTCCTATTGATTTCAATGGGCAGGAGCGGTGAATACACCGCTCCAAAGATGCTGCTCGCAGGACTTTTTTTACCGTCCTGCCAGCGCACCGCTTCAGTGTGAAAGCCCTCGGGCTTTCACACTGAACAAACAGCGGAGGCTGTTTAGGGGCGGTTTGCAGGCGGTATTTTTAGCGCAATAACGCCTGCAAACCGCCCCAGTGTGAAAGGGGTCTTAAATGCTTGCTTATAGCAATGTAATTCATATATATAAGCAATCATAATGTGTTAAAAAAACTGAAAAAAACAAAACCTGATCACTTCTCCAGAGCAATACAATGTTACTACGGTAACATAATATTGCTCTATGCGCAGTGCGTTTAAAAAAAAAAAAAAAATTGTTAAAAAATAAAAAAAAATATCAAAATAAAAGGTGTGAATGCAGCTAAAAGTAACTTGTGTACCTTTCTAAACTTCAGGCGTTAAGCTAGAGATACCTGAGCGCTCATATGTGAACCGCATGGCATTTTTGGTTAAATGTGTTATTTTTTTTTTTGTTTTTTTTTTTGCTTTCAGCTTCAAGCTACAAATCTCTCAGGTGTGAATCAGGTCTTCATTGTCTGTAATTAATAGTTTCCCATTGTCTGTTTGCCACCAGGATGAAGGTATTTTTTCCCCCCATGCTGTCAATGAGGTCATCTAATTACATTGGGTTAAGTGAGATTAGCTCCTGAGTTTCATGCGGGAGGTGAGGTCTGTACGGGAGGCAGAGGCCATTCTTCATTCAGTGGAATAGTTGTGTCTGAGAAGACATGGAAGACATCTGTTACATAATTACATCTTGTACCATATGTGGAGTTCATATGAGTTTATCCAAAGTTTTCATTTTTCTACAGCAGGGTAAACTGTGCTTGACTTGCACTAGACTTCACAGCTGTCAAATTAAATTAGCCTAGAAACGTGTTACCTGTCACATTTGCAGTGCAGATGTTTGCACTTATTTAAAGGGTCAGCCCACCCAAAAGTGAAATCTCAGTTGTTGGTGGATGTCCATGGGGAGAAATCGGGCTTTAATCCAAGCATTGTATATAGAATCATGTATCCCTGAAAATATGGAATGGCAAGTACATATATAATTACAATGCACCCTTAAAGGATCAGTCCAGCAAGAATTTATATTTCTTTGTTTTGTGGATGCTGGAGATTTATAATATGATTTTTTCCCTAATGCCCCTGTAGTCAACCACACATCCAGATCCAGTGTTTTATAGTGGACACCGATCAGCCATAACATCATGACTACTGACGGGTCAAGTGAATACCATTGATTATCTCATCACAATGGTAACTGAAAGTGGGTGGGATATATCGGGCAGCAAGTGAACATGTCCCTGAAGTTGATGTGTTGAAAGCAGAAAAAATGGGCAAGTGTAAGGTAGAGCTGCATGATTAATCGTTAAAAAAATCGCAATCTCGATTCAACCCCCCTCACGATCTTAATCCGGCATTTCCTCGATTCTTTGTAAACAGTGCAGAGCCATTCTTTACTCACTCACAGCTGTCAAAAAAAAAAAAAAAAAAGTCTCTGGCAAATGTTTATCAAAGTATTATTTGGTTCTTTTAGGGCCGGTTCACACTGCTGCGATGTGGGAACCCTGTGAATCCACTGCGGGTTCCCGCATCGCATGTTTTCCAGCAGCAGTTCACACTGCCCTAAGCGAACTGCTGGGAGTGTCACGTAAAAGTTAATGACACCCCCAAATCAGTTTGCATATCGCAGTGCGATCTGCAAACTCCGACAGGAATCGGATCGCATGGGTGTGAACACCCATGCGATCCGATTCTGCTGCGGACAAAAAGGGGTCCTGTGCGAGTTTGATGCAAATTCACCCATACGATCTTGGCTGAAATCGCATCGCACAGAGATCGCATGTGATTTTCACTGCAGTGCGGTGCGAACCACATCCGATCTCTGTCATCGCACCAGTGTGATCCGGCCCAGGAGTCTCTTGACTTTTCAAGCAAAGGGCCAGTTTATTGCCCTACAGACTTGAGGGCCGGATTATGGCCAGCAGGAGCAGAAAATGTCACGGGCCCGGCATGAGTGAGAATAAAAATGGCCTTGGGGTTGGCAGTCAATAGGAGTAGTGTCCCTAATTAGTAAGAGGAATAGTATCCCATCATTGGCATCGGTGGAAGGAATAGTGCCCCATTTTTGGTGTCAGTGGGAGGAATAGTGCCCCAAGGGCCAGATAAAGGCTAGCAAAGGGGCCACAGTTTGGAGACCCCTGTTTTGGATCAAAGGGATGAACTTCGGTCTGTAAATGAGGTCAGTTTAACCACTTAAAGATCAGGCCTTTTTCTGAGGCTGGGTTCACACTATTGCGAATTGGATGTGGCTCACACATCTCCGCAGCGGCTCCAGTGTGAATTGCACAGGCGCCCTGTGCATCTTTTGGTCCGTTTTCAGGTCCAAATTCAGCCCAAAATTTCGGGCTGAAAATGGACCTGAACTGGTGAATGGAGACGCACTGGACGCCTGCGTGTTCTAGTGTGAACCCTGACACTTGTTGCTTAAAAGTTAAATCAGTATTTTTTGCTAGAAAATTACTTAAAATCTCCAAACATTTATATATATTTTTTAGCAGAGACCATAGAGCATAAAATGGCGAGCGTTGCAATATTTTATGTCGCACTGTATTTGTACAGAGGTCTTTCAAACGTGATTTTTTTTGGGAAAAAATACACTTCAATTAAAAGAAATAAATAAACAGTAAAGTTAGCCCAGTTTTTTTTTTTGTATAATGTGAAAGATGATGTTACGCCGTGAGAATCGTGATCTCTATTCTAAGCAAAAAAACACGATTCTCATTTTTTCCAGAATCGTGCAGCTCTAGTGTAAGGATTGAGTGACTATGGCAAGGGCCAAATTCTAATGGCTAGAGCAGTGGTTCTCAACCTCAGTCCTCAAGTACCCCCAACAGGCCATGTTTTTGGAAATTCTCTTAGATAAGATAGCTGTCCAAAATAACAAGCCATTGACTCCGATTTAAAGCACCTGTGAAAGATGAAGAAAAACCTGCAAACATGGCCTGTTGGGGGTACTTGACTGAGGATGAGAACCACTGGGCTAGAGGACTGGGTCAGAGCAACGCCAAAACTGCAGCTCTTGGGATGTTTCGGTCTGCAGTGATCAAGACCTACCAAGAAAGGTCCAAGGGATAAAAACTGGTGAATCTGTGACAGGGTCATGGGCAACTAAGTCCTCATGCACACGGACGTTTTTACAGCTGCTTTTTTGAGCTTTTTTTGCAGCTTAAAAAGGCCTGTCTATGTTAGTCTATGGCTTCATGCCCACCTAGGCGTTTTTGAGCTGCAAGTGGCATAGGCGTTTTTAAGCTGTAAAAAAAACCCAGGACCAGTGGGTTCTGAAAGACGTTTTTCAGCTGTAAAAACGCTCTAACGCTAAAAAACGCTAAAAAACGCTCAAAAACGCTCAAAACGCTAACGCGGAAAAACGCTCAAAAACGCTAAAAACCGCTATTGCAAAAACGCTGAAAAAAGCTGAAAAAAGTTTAAAAAATTCACTGCAAAGATACTGGCGTTTTCATAACGTTTTTTTAACAGCCTGTGTGCATGAGGGCTAAGGCTCGCTAATGTACGTGGGGAGTGAAGGTTGGCCTGTGAAGTCTGATCCAATAGAGTAGCTTAAACTGCTAAAAAACTGAATGCTGATTCTGATAGAAAGGTGCCAGAATGCACAGTGTATCGCAGTTTGTTGTGTATGGGGCTGTGTAGCTGCAGACCGGTCAGGGAGCCCATGCTGACCCGTGTCCACAGCCAGAAGCACCTACAATGGGAATGTGAGCATCAGAACTGGACCTTGGAGCAATGGAATAAGGTCGTCTGGTCTGAATCACATTTATTTTTACATCATGTGGCTGGCCGGGTGCGTGTGCGTTCTTTACCCAGGAAAGAGATGGTGCCAGGATGTACTATGAGAAAAGGCAAGCCAATGGAAGCAGTGTAATGCTTTAGTTGAGTCCATGCCTCGATGGATCAGGGCTGTTTTGGCAGCAAAAGGCGGACCTATTCAATATTAGGTGGGTAGCCATAATGTTATGGCTGATCGCTGTTGGTCCAGCCTTACTGTATACTATAGAGCTGGTTATTCCAACCTGCAGACAGCTGTTTCAGACTAGTTGGTCATCATCAGTGCAATATATAAAAACCATGATCTTTATGGAGTATAGGCCTTTTGGATTAACACAATGGTACAACCTGACATATGTTATAGTGAGATGGGCTAAAGGAAAGCACAACCATGTATAAAACCCGAAAGCAAACATTTATTGTATTGCAGATTAGATGTGATGGTTGCATTCGTTTTATTTTTTTAGGCTTTCTTAATTCTATTTTAACCTGGTGAACTGGCCAAGTATGTCTTTGTTTTTGTTTTTGTGTTTTTAAAGAACAAGCTCTCTTGCAGATGCATCCGTTAGAGGTGAGACAAACCATTCTGCACTGGCAAGGGTGCTTACAATGATCAAACCTTTATCTCAAAAGGAACACACACAAAAAAAAAAAAAGTTACTGTAACTACTTTAGTAACTGAAGTGCGAGCTGGAGGAATCCTATTATTGGGAGTAGGGCCTGTTCACACCAATACAACATGCTTCCATGTGGATTGGAAGAAGGTGCATGTGCCCTTTTTTTTTTTTTTTTTTTTTTTTTTCCCCCCGTCTACTACATGCAGTGCATTTTTATCCCCATATACTTCATTGGGAAGCACATGGAAAAAAAAAAAATGCATAAAGAATGTGTCCAAAACGTATTAAAAAAAATGCCAGAAAAACAGACGCACAAATGTGAACCTCACCTTAGTCAGCGGAGCAGCTCAAAGAATATACCTCATGTGCAGACAATAAAATAGTTTATTTGGTAACAAATATAAAAAAATCATACAATATCTATGGATCTAAATGATTAAAAACAAAGCTCGTGCTGATCGCATTCACTGCATATGCTTATACACCAAAGAGTGAATACTGATACATTAGGTCTTTATGCGCCAACGAGTTTCGCCAAGATTTGCGTCATCAGGGCTCATGAAAACAATACAGCACTCCTCTAAAATAAAATTAGTATTTACATAGTATTTCATATATTTACATAGTATTAATATACATACAACATCTACTGTAGTCATGTGTTTACTGTGTGGGACCCGCCTCAGTACAGAGTAGCACAATATCTCCCTGGGTGGGTGCTGGAACATCCAGAGAGCCTACCACAAACGGTCAACCACGAGGGATTACTAGATATTAGAGCCGCGCGATTAATCGTTAAGAATCGAAATCGTTGTCTTTTTCCCTTCCCGATCTTCAAAACAGCATGTCACGATCTTTCTAACAAGTGCAGAGAGTTCTCACAGCTGGAAAAAAAATAATCCAGGCAGCCTGCCAAGTTTTATTACAACACACGAAAAAAAGAAAAGAACTGCGGCGTGTAGATGAGGGAAGTTTAACCAGTTTAAAGACCAAACCTTTTCTGACATTTGTTGCTTACAAGTAAAAATCATAATTTTCCGCTGGAAAATTACTTGTCGCACCCAAACATGATATAATTTTTTTTTTTTTTTTAGCAGAGACCCTAGAGAATAAAATGGAGGTTGTTGCAATATTTTATGTCACACCGTATATGCGCAGCGGTTTTTCGAATGCAATTTTTTTGGAAAAAATACCCTTTAATAAAAAAAAAAAAACTAAACTGTAAAGTTAGCCCAATTTTTTTTGTATAATGTGAAAGAAGATGTTACACCATGAGAATCGTGATCTTTATTCTAAGCAAAAAAAATTGTGATTCTCATTTTAGCCAAAAATCATGCAGCTCTACTACATATAAAAATACTCTTCATGAGCCCTGATGAAGCAAATCTTGGTGAAACGCGTTGGCGCATGAAGACCTAATGTATCCAGTATTCACTCTTTGGATGATGACCGTAAGTGTCGCAATATTTTATGTACTAATGTGCAGACTGCGGTAACTCCTAACAACCTATTTTTTTTTTTTTTTATATATACGTAGGATCATTGTAAGAGGAGTTGCGATTGACTACTGTGCATTACCGCACGCACTTTATTGAATGAATCCGTGTGACTCTCACACAGACTAAGGGCTTGTTCACATGTCCTTTACTCCTGTGTTCAGATCACTTTTCAGAGAGCATTTGACAGGTGGTGAGGGATTCTATCACCTTCTCGCCACCTGATTTAACTCCTCGATCGCTGCATTAGCGTGACAAAACTGTGTGCAATGCATATTCCCCCTATTCATTTAAATGAGTTTTGTTCAGTGGGTGCTATGCCCGCCGAAAGCATTCAGGGAGTCGAACCCCCTACCTCAGATGCAGCAAAGCCTTGTGGCTGCAGCATACATACACCCCTGGGCTCTGCCTCTGCAACTAAAGGGGTAGCGGTTGGGTGGTGGTAAAAGTGCGGCTCAATCACTTTTTTTTTTTTTTGTTCTTCCAACACCCCAAATTCACATGTGAATGAGCCCTAACCAATATTGGCCAGCAAATGTGAGAATTTCAAAAGTATTGACAGTTCTAAACGGCAGATGGACAGGCATAGACTATGGTGCGAGAAGCCGTACCACACTCAGCCATGAGAGAGCCCACCAACACCAACCCTGTAATGAATTCCACTCATATTAGCAGTTTTTTCTGAGCAGTTTCTCAGCAGGGTCATGAGATGACAGCCATGTGAAAATATGACTCTTGTATTAGAGGTCAGCGCAGGAAGTTAACTATCACCGTTTGCCGTAACCACAAGACCAAGTTAAAAGGTCACTGCTGTGACTTTAAGATCACCAGAACCTAACGTGAGCTAATTGCTTTGGGAAAAGCGATCCCTGGAAGATTCTTTTTCAGGTCACTGGTGAACTATCAAACATCCTGTTTACATTCTGTACATGTGCTGAGAATTCCATAAGGAAGCCGGCAATATATGGGACTAGAAACCAGCTGAGTCTTCCCTCCCAGTGCTTGAGAACTGGTGCGGAGAAGGGCCGCTGTGACCCAGCTAACATAAACATGATTCCCCATGTGTGCCACAAAGATTTTTTTTGGGTTTTGGATGCACTCCTGACTCTTACTGGACCGAAAGTGATGTTGGTTTGTCAAAGAAAACCTGAAAGGCCCTGATGATGTAGCTTGAAACTAGAGCTGGGGAAAACATCGATTTAAATCTTGAATCGAGTTGAGAGGTCAAATCGATTCAAAATTTAAACAAATCGTTTTTATTAGATTTTTTTTTTATCACTGCGCCGGTCCTGAGGCGCTGTGGGCATGAGTTTTTAGGCGAGGCAGCGGCTTCGGCCTAGTTCGTGGCTTCGGGCCGGACGCCGCGGACTAGGCCGAAGCCGCGGCCTCGCCTAAAAACTCATGCTGCAGCGCTGCGGGCAAGGAGTTTTTAGGTGAGGCAGCAGTTTCGGCCTAGTCTGCGAGGCTGGATGCCGCGGACTAGGCCGAAGCCGCGGCCTCACCTAAAAGCTCATGCCCGCAGCGCCTCAGGACTGGTGCGGTTTCCAAAGGAAAAAAAAAAAAATTGATTTGAATCGTGAATCGAGTTTTTTTTTTTTTAAAGAAAATCTCCCAGCCCTACTTGAAACTCAAAGCTCTAAGGCCAGGATCACATATGTGCGGCCCCAGTTCACAGTATGGGGTCCGGTGCGTCCCTGTTCACCGGTTCAGGTGCGATTTCAGGTCCTAATTTTTGCCTGAATTCGCACCTGAACCGGACCCAAAGACGCACAGGACCCTTTTGGAATGCGGACCTCGGCCGCCCCGGACATGTGTGAACCGGCTCCATTGAGGGGAGGGGAAAGCCTGCATCCAATTTGCGAATACATTATATTGCCAAACGTTTTGGGACGCCTGCCTTTACACGAACTAGGGTTCAATATTGAGTTGGCCCACCCTTTGCAGCCCTAAAAGCTTTAAGTCTTCTGGAAAGGCTGTCCACAAGGTTTAGGAGTGTGTCTATGGGAATGTCTGACCATTCTTCCAGAAGCGCATTTGTGAGGTCAGGCACTGATGTGGATGAGAAGGCCTGACTCGCAGTCTCTGCTCTAATTCTTCCCAAAGGAGTTCTATCAGGCTGAGGTCAGGTCTCTGTGCAGGCCAGTCATGTTCCTCCACCCCCAACTCGCTCATCCATGTCTTTATGGATCTTGCTTTGTGCGTTGATCCTAATCGTTTGGTGGAAGGAGGATTATGGTGTGGGTTTTTATTTTTTTTTTAAAGGTTGGGCTTGGCTCCTTAGTTCCAGTGAAGGGAACTCCTATAGAGTCAGCATATAAAAAAACAGAAAACAATACAGCACTTGTGTAACAAAATGTAACCAGAAAGCAGCAACAATTTATGTGACAGATAAACACAACAAATCAAATGAAAAATATAAAAAATTGTGTGTGAGTGAACATTAATGTGAATAAAGTCCAACAAGTGATCTACAGTATATTGTGAATAAAGTCCAACAGATCAAAAGTGCTTGGTGCAAATGGAATCCAGTGATATCCTCCACCAATTGACGTCACCAACATATAGTCAGGATGTACTCTTGCCACACGAGATGGACCCCTATTATGGAAGGTCAAATGCGTGTTGGGAAATATCAGCTCCAAGCATCAATAAGGAAGTAGTGCAGGCAGTACACGTCTCTCCAGCCGTTCCTCCCGCAGCAAAACCGCATGTCAGCCAAACAACACCTAAAAGAAAACAAATAGGGCTTCCAATAGTGTTAAAAAAAAAAAAAAAAAAGTCTTTTTTTGAGAGGCGTTTATTCAAAATAAATGCACTATACAGAAGGTGCATCATAAGATTAAAAAGTTGCGGTGACTAGAATAGCGTCTCCTCGCCTGACCGGTTTAGTCACGATTGGACTTTTTCCGGGGCATGGGGAACACTTCCTGTCACCGCAATTAATACCAAAACCAAAGCCAGCCAAGCCTCGCTTTCATATGTAGGTTAGCAATGTTGTAACCAAGCCTCGATCTGAATCAGACAAATAACTAAGACCTCTTTTCACACTGGAGGTGTTTTTCAAGTGTTTTAGCGCAAAAAAATAGCACCTGTAAAGCACCTGAAAAATACTTAATCTGCAGTCCCAGTGTGAAAGCCCGAGTGCTCACACACGGGGGCGCTGCGCTGGCAGGACGTCAAAAAAGTCCTACAAGTAGCATTCTTTGGGGCGCTTTAGGAGCGGTGTATACATCGCTCCTAAAGCGCCCCTGCCCATTGAAATTAAAAGGGCTCTAAGTAACCCAAACAGAGCCAGCGGAAGTAATAGATCAACCAAGCCTCCTATTCACACCGAGGCTTGCGATATAAGTTACAACCGAAGAAGATGATTGGTACAATCACCTTCAACAGCGGAACCACATATAGAGGAAGGAGATCTCCCATTCCCGGATGTGGTACTCTAAGTGTCCCCAAACGGGGAAAAAAACGGGACAGTGAATAAAATGGATGGCAATAAACAAGTGGAATAAAATTTTATATTCTCAGAAAGCAAGGCGTGGCTAGCAATATACAGAGCAATAAATAACATCACAAATAACAATTTAATCTGCACAAATATATAAAAAAAAATGTAAAAATATACATAAACACATATGTAAGGCAGGACTAGGAATTATTAACAAAACAGTTAACATCCCAATCGACATTTAAACCGCATGGAATGTAACTTTTAAGGATAATTATCCACTTCGTCTCCATCCTGGAGAAATAAGACGTCAGCATACCAAGACATTTTGGACAATTTCATGCTCCCAACGTTGTGGGAACAGTTTGGGGATGGCCCCTTCCTGTTCCAACATGACTGTGCACCAGTGCACAAAGCAAGGTCCATAAAGACATGGATGAGCGAGTTTGTCCTGACCTCAACCCAATAGAACAACTTTGGGATGAATTAGAGTGGAGGCTGCGAGCCAGGCCTTTTCCTCCACATCAGTGCCTGACCTTACAATTGTGCTTCTGGAAGAATGGTAAGGACTCTGTGCAGGTCAGTCAAGTTATCCAGACCAAACCCGCTCATCCATGTCTTTATGGACCTTACTTTGTGCACTGGTGCCCAGTCATGTTGGAACAGGAAGGGGCCATACCCAAACTGTTCCCACAAAGTTGGGAGCATGAAGTTGTCCAAAATGTCTTGGTACGCTGACGTCTTAAGAGTTCCCTTCACTGAAACTATGGGGCCAAGCCCAACCCCTGAAAAACAACCCCACACCATAATGCCTCCTCCACCAAATTAATTTGGACCAGTGCTCAAAGCAAGGTCCATAAAGTCATGGATGAGTGAGTTTGGGGTGGAGGAACTTGACTGGCGTGCCCTCATCCTGACAGAACACCTTTGGGATGAATTAGAGGTGAGATTGTGAGCCAGGCCTTCTCGTCCATCAGTGCCTAACCTCACAAGTGTGCTTCTGGAGGAATGGTCAAACATTCCCATAGACACACTCCTAAACCTTGTGGACAGCCTTCCCAGAAGAGTTGAAGCTGTTATAGCTGCAAAGGGTGGGCCAACTCAATATTGAACCCTACGGACTAATGCCCCGTACACACGGTCGGACATTGATCGGACATTCCGACAACAAAATCCATGGATTTTTTCTGACGGATGTTGGCTCAAACTTGTCTTCCATACACACGGTCACACAAAGTTGTCGGAAAATCCGATCATTCTGAACGTGGTGACGTAAAACACGTACGTCGGGACTATAAACGGGGCAGTGGCCAATCGCTTTCATCTCTTTATTTATTCTGAGCATGCGTGGCACTTTGTGCATCGGATTTGTGTACACACGATCGGATTTTGTTGTCGGAAAATTTTATAGCCTGCTCTCAAACTTTGTGTGTCGAAAAATCCGATGGAAAATGTGTGATGGAGCCTACACGCGGTCGGAATTTCCGACAACAAGGTCCTATCACACATTTTCCGTTGGAAAATCCGACCGTGTGTATGAGGCATTAGACTGGGAAGCCATTAAAGTTCATGTGCGTGTAAAGGCAGCCGTACCAATACTTTTGCTAATATAGTGTATGCGAACCCGACCTAAAACGCTCCACAACCAAAAGGCAATGCTTTTAAATTGTGCCTGGTAACATATGAGTGCCCCCCCCCCCCACACACACACACACACCTTACAATGGTGGCCAATGTGAAAGATGTCTCCCTTACATTGGTGGCCAATGGGAAGGCTGTCTCCCTTACATTGGTGGCCAATGGCAAGGCTGTCTCCCTTACATTGGTGGCCAATGGCAAGGCTGTCTCCCTTACATTGGTGGCCAATGGCAAGGCTGTCTCCCTTACATTGGTGGCCAATGGCAAGGCTGTCTCCCTTACATTGGTGGCCAGTGGCAAGGCTGTCTCCCTTACATTGGTGGCCAGTGGCAAGACTGTCTCCCTTACATTGGTGGCCAATGGCAAGGCTGTCTCCCTTACATTGGTGGCCAATGGCAAGGCTGTCTCCCTTACATTGGTGGCCAATGGCAAGGCTGTCTCCCTTACATTGGTGGCCAATGGCAAGGCTGTCTCCCTTACATTGGTGGCCAGTGGCAAGGCTGTCTCCCTTACATTGGTGACCAGTGGCAAGGATGTCTTTCTTACATTGGTGGCCAATGGCAAGGATGTCTCCCTTACATTGGTGGCCAGTGGCAAGGATGTCTTTCTTACATTGGTGGCCAATGGCAAGGATGTCTCCCTTACATTGGTGACAGCTACAAAGTTAATTCATGATGTGCCGGTTGCTCTGCCAAGTGGCATTGGACTCAGAACTATTCCAGGTGCCATCAAGTAGGAGGTCAGTGGGCCCTAATTAAAGGAACTCCTAGCAACCTCTCGCGCAACCCTAGTTGCGAACGTATACTCTAGATCACCCTCTTCCAGCAGTGAGACTTCCACAAGCCACTTTTCCACCCTGGTAACCATTGCTGACCTCTTCTTCCAGTCTTTTGCAGGTTCCAGGGTCTTTTGGCCCTACCATTGGACCAGAAGACTCCATGCAATGATCAGTGCATTAAGGCAGTGTACACCCCAGCATCTTCACTCAGTGCACTGGGAGTGAACACTGACCCACACATGTTCTCTAGGCAGTGTACACAAAATTAAACAAAAATGCTGGGAGCAAGAGGATGACATTTTGGGCATAAAAGTAGATCCCTTCCACAAAAAAATAAATAAAAAACCTCTACCCCCTTGCATTTTTGTTTTTGCTTTCATGACTTTAGTTACACCTAAACATATTAGTGGTGTCTTATTGCTTCTGTGTGTAAATGATTTGGAGTATATTCTTGCTTTGGAATGCAGGTTTTCAGCATCCTGTTTATTTAGCCAGCACTCTGGACTATGTAATCGGTTATCACGGGTAATTTGCAATTTGTTTGCAAATGTGCTGTAGCTGTGATGGAAGATCGCCATCATTTCTCAGATCTAATTAGTCCTGTCGTTATGTGAAAAATGGATATAATTGTACAGTTAATACATCACTAATATAAAAATATTTTTTGTTGCATAACTTCCCTCGGTGTGATTGTGACTCACCCCCGGGTTATTAGTGACTCATGACTGTAGTATCCCATTTCTCTAATAAGAAAAATAAAACACGGGCTCCTTTTACATTGCATAAGGCATTTACACGCTTCCCTGCAAGCTGCCTTCATATTTCATAGTTAACTCTTACCTTTGGGTTCAGCCAAAGAAATAATTTACTTTATCCACTTAATGGTGCATAGCGCTAATTGTAGAGTGCGGTAACCCTCTGCAGCCAATCAGAATTCATTTTGCTAAAGCCAGTCCAGTTAAAGATGCTTTCTGATTGGTATGGGCACTTCATATTGCAGTGAAAGGGCTTTGCTCCTTGCACTATATATTGAAGACACTTTGGGCCTATAAAGACAGCAATGCAATAGTCATCTGTATTATGGTAATTACTGAATTTAAAAATGTGTTTTAAGAAATGCTCCGGGAACACATCACTGTTTTACCTTGACTTGCTTTAAAGCCTAATGCCACGTACACACGAGCGGACTTCTCGTCGGACTGAACTCCGAAGGACTTTTCGACGGAGTTCCGACAGAGTTCCAATGAAACGGTCTAGCCTACACACAATCCCACCAAAGTCCGTTCGTTTTCGAAAGTGATGACGTACGACCGGACTAGAAAAGGAAGTTCTATAGCCAGTAGCCAATAGCTGCCCTTGCGTCGTTTTCCGTCCGTTGGACTAGCATACATTTTTCAATAGGAATCGAGTTCGTCGGAACGATTTGAAACATGTTCTTTTTCTAAGGTCCATCAGATTTTTTGACAGAAAAGGTCCGATTAAGCCCACACACTTTTCTGCCGGAAAGTCTGGTCGTGTGTACGCGGCATTACTCTGTAAGCCAGCCATCCCTTCAGTCATCTATAGTTGTACAGGCTCCTCTCCTCTACTGAAATAGCTACCTCTGATTTTGCTGCACACTGAGTTTCTCAGTGTGCATTAGAAGCCGCAGCAAGTCAGAGCCTGCCTCATTTTCTGGCTGGAGGACATCCAGCATCATACAGTGCTTGCCTTCCCAGCCTAACTGTCCCTTCCCCACCCCTTCCTTTTTGATTTTCTGTTTTAAAATTCTTATTGAAGTTTAAAGAATCATAAAAAGGCGTGGTTTGCCCATGTGGGGGCAATCTCAAACAGGCATGTAAAGAAACTGCGTACGAATGCGTAATGAGTAACATATCCGTAAACTGTTACCAAGGACATAGAGGACCAGGTTAAAAATTAGGCAGATATCAGTCTATATTACTCTGTTCACTGGAGGACAGCAGTCTACATTGATGGGCCTTATATTAGGAATGAAGAAAATGGGGAGGAAACAGAGAAAGAAAAGAGGAGAGGGGCCCCAAGAGCGGGAATACTACGGACGCGGGACCTGTACAAACAAGGCTTTAAAGTTGACCATAGCTAGTCAAGAGAAGGGATGGGAAGGAGAAACCTATCCACGGTTCCCAGATTTTCAAAAATTTTGCATGTGAATCCCTAATAGACTGGACATCTGTTCGTTAACCATCAGAGCAGTCATTCTGGTTTTCACCCCCTGGAAAGCAACGGATGGAGTCTTCCAGGCATGGGCAATGGTTTGCTTGGCGGAAATACAAAGGTATGAGGCCAGTTTCTGCTGGGGTGTGAAGAGGCCAGGAATAGGGCAATGTAAGAGAGCCAGCTGGGCATCCTTTTGGACCATCACATGAAATAACATTTGTAGTAGGCCAACGGCCCTGGAGCAGAAGCCAATCAAATGTGGACAAAACCACCATATATGTAGGACATCCCCACGCTGACCACAATTCCAAAAACATTTGTCACTGCTGCCAGGATAAGCGTGAGCAAGCCTAGCCCGGGACCATCACAGGAGCACTTTTATAAGCGGCCTCAAGGGTGGTAGTGTTCAATGAACATTTCGCAATTGTTGTCCAGGCCTTAGTCCTCCTCACTCAATGCTAGATCCAAGATCTCGCTCCCTTTGTGTCTCATATGAAAGAGTTGATAAAGATAACCTTCCATCATTCTTTGGATTTCAAGTCTTTCAATCACGGAGGCTCAACATCACATGTGGATGTTATCTGGGGTGGTCTGCATGCAAATAAAGCCTGCCTAGAATCACCCACCCCTTCAGACTGACCTCTACCAATCAAGGTATGGACATTTTTCAATGGAGATACCTTTTCTGCTGACAGCTGTTGAAGAGGGGATTTCTTCTGATATTGGAGAGATTTTGGAGTGGATTTACTAAAGGCAAATAGACTGTCCACTTTGCAAATACATTTGCACCTCTGCAAGTGCACTTGCTCCAATGGTTAGTAAATGAGGTGAAGCTTCACTTTGCAAAGAATACCCAATCACATGCAAGAAAAATAAACCGCATGGGATGATAGAAGTCAGCAGAGATGCATACAACAACAAACTTGGGCCCACAGGACTTTTAATAAATCACATCTCAGACATATATAGAAAAAATGTAAGAAAATGTGTTCACAAACATTTAAAAGCAATACATAAATTGATAATCAAAAGTACATATAACATGCTAAATGTAGTTTAATAAAGAAACCTTTTACATGGAGCCTAAACAGTCCATATAAATGTCCACCATCGGCGTAGAGGATCTGTACTAATAATCTCAACGCGTTTCACGAGGAAAACCTTGCTTCTTCAGAAAAAGCACAAGAAAGTATCTGAAGATGAAGAACACACATAAGTGACAAAAGAATAATTTAAAAAAAAATGTATTATATATCTACGCTGATGATGGACATTAATATGGACGGCTTAGGATCCATGTGAAAGGTTTCTTTATTAAACACCATTTAATATGTACTTTTGATTATCAATTCATGTATTATGTGTTGCTTTTAAATGTTTGTGAATAAATTTTCTTACATTTTTTTTTTTTTTTTTTATATATGTCTGAGGTGTGATTAAAAGTCCCGTGGGCCCAAGTTTGTTGTATGAATACGAATTGGGACTGAGACATTACCTCTAACCACCTCATACCAGCTCCTCCTTTTCTGGAGAAGTCAGCAGAGCTTACCCTTGTTTACCAAGCTCTGGATCAAATGCACTTGCAAAGTGCTCAGTCTTTTTGCCTTTAGTAAATCAATCCCTTTTTCTCACTTCCTGTTGTGCCCCTTGAACAGGAAGTGATAGGAAACCATCCCAGGGGAACATAAACGTCAAAAAAAAAAAAAAGACGGGTTTAATCTTTCCCCACTAAATCCAAATATAAAAATGACTTTAGATATACTTAAAAAAAAAAAATAAGAATACAGAGTGAATGTCACACATAGAAAATGTCATAATAGTGAACGTAATTGTAGATTGTCCTTTTTCTATGGCTAAAGGCATTAGAAACAACTTTACTTGGACTTCCGTTGGATAACTTTCCCGCTTAATCCATGCCACATTGCTTTCATTCTTCTGCATACTGCCAGTCTTGGAAATGTGACTTTCAGTTGTTAATTAAGCTTTGTGATTCATGTCTTTGATGTATTTTTATACTGTTTTACATTGCCCAGAGCTATAACTATATTTCAAATAATTAAGTTTCATCTCACATTTTTTTTTTCAGAACTTACATCAAATTTATAAGCTGACAGTATAATGAAGGGGTTACCTGTTTTTTTTTTTTTATATATTATTTATGGGGGCAGGATGGTTATACAGCATAGCTGCCAACATTTTTTATATTACTCTAATAAAATCATTGAAAAAAAATGAAGCTGTAGGTGTAGTGTTCACCAGTCTAGCCCCTCCCCTTTGGTTTAAAACCATATACAGTGGATATAAAAAGTCTACACGCCCCTAATAAAATGTCAGGTTTCTGTGATGTCAAAAAAATGAAAAATTCAGAACTTTTTCCACCTTTTTAAATGTGACCTGTACAACTCAATTGAAAAACAAACTGAAATCTTTTAAGGGGGGGGGGGGGGGTAATACTAAAAAAACTAAAATAGTCTTAATGAATAGTCATTGATCGGTACTCATCACTGACTCTGCTTTTGTTTTTGTGTTTTTGTTTTTTCATTGATGGCTGGGGCATACTAAACTGTGTTTACCATGCCTCCATTTATGAATGAGCTATTCCTGTTCATTCATTCTGTGTAGCTGAGGCTGCGGAGAAAAGGACTAATGAATCTGTTCTCAGTGAGACATCAGTGGTCTCTTTAGACCCCTGATATTTCACCAAAGCCCTCCAATAGGGGTTATAAAAAAAATATGTAAAAAATAATATAAAATGCAATTGTATAAAATAAAATGGTAAAAACCATAATAAAAACAAAACAAAACAAAAAAATAAAAAACTGACAGCAGTGGCGCAACTACCAGGGTCGCAAAGGTCGTGCTTACAACTGGTTTCTAGCGTTCTGTCATAGTGGGGGGTCCATAAGATGGCAGGAAGGTGGCCCACTGCAGGACCATAATATAAAGAGTCCCAGGATTGAAGTAAAGGGCCCCAGGATCAGTGGAAAGGGCCAGGCACAGGGACCCCTTCATGATTTCTTGCACCGGGGCCCTGAAGGTTCTAGTTGCGCCTCTGCACTGTGCTATTGTGGAAGTTTCCCCGCCGTCGGAATACAATGATTGCTGCTGGTGGCTATAGCCGACAGCAGTGATCACATGAAAATAAAACCCGACAGGCTGGTTTTATGGAAGTCGATTGATCGACTTTAATACGTCTAGCCTGCCCCATTGCAGAGAAAAGGAAAATATTGGAGCAAAAGCTGTTTTTTTGTTGTTTTGACTTTAAAAAGGGCTCATTTATTTTTATCTTGATGGTTTTTGTCTTCTCTGTCTGTTCTCCTTCTACAGGACATGCCCAAGAAAAAAAAAGTTTTGAATATTTAGTGAAGTTGCATGCGTTAAAAAAGGGGAAATGAATCATAAAAGTTACAAGCAACATTGCATTTCCTTTTTCTTTTTTTGTTCTTTTTTTGTTTTTTGTTTTTATGGTAATCACTGATGAAAACTCAGGACAAATCTTGGGACAAATATCCAAGACATCCCCTCCCTATTACAATGTAAACTCCCAGGAGCAGGGCCCTCCTAACCCTCTTGTATTGAATTGAATTGTATTGTTCCCGTATTGTCTTCCTTTATATTGTAATGAGCTGTGCAGACTGTTGCCTCTATATAAATCCTATATAATAATAAAAGACATGTGACCATCCCTGGAAGTTCTGGTCTTCTGGCAGCTTTAGTATTTACTGCACTTGAAAGCCACCCATCCCAATAAAAAGATGATCTTGTTTTGTGTACACCCCCAGATCACTCCATCACTGACAGCTCTCCGTCTGATACTGTGAAAGGATAACAGTATAGAGTTACTGTTTAATCTGAAATCCTCAGGATGTTTTCCAGATGTGGAACTCAACACTTGGCTATCATGACTGAGATCCTGTAGACTTCAAAATTTGAACTCTGAGCACAAAACCTTTAATTTATATTCAGCGGGTAAAATAAGTAAAAATATAGTGAAATTGTGTTCTTTCCACTTCCAGATTATGGCCCCGACAGTGCTCACTGGAACATTCAGAAGTTTAGAAATCCTTCTGTAACCAATGCCATTAGTATGTTTTGCAACAATAAGGTTGTGAAGGTCTTTAGAGAGCTCTTTGCTTTTACCCATCACCAGATGTTTCTTGTGTGACACCTTGGTAATGAGACACCTTTTTATAGGCCATCAGTTGAGACTGAACCAGCTGGTGTTAATTTGCACTGACAAGGGGCAGGATTGTTTTCCAATTACTGATAGATTTCAGCTGGTGTCTTGGCTTCCCATGCCTTTTTGCACCTCCCTTTCTTCAGGTTTTCACTATTTTTTTCGCTGTCTCATTCCATTTTATTACGCAACTTAATTTCTGAACTTATTTGTTTTGGTTTCTTTGAATGTATGGATTGTATGGGTTACCAACATGTGGTGTAAAATTCATGTCAATAGCACCTTTTAGGAATATATTTACCTAGAAACGTGTGACGTGTTCAATACTTATTTTACCCGCTGTATATTCCTCAATAGCCACAGAGGATATAAGGCTACTTTGTGTGCTCCAAATGCCTTTGCAAACCCAGTTATCACCTTAAAAAAGTAGCTGTGACGTCCTCGCTGTGCTTTACGTAGCCTGTTCAGAAAGCAGAGTTGTAGGAGGGGCCCAGCTGGCTCCACCCACTACAGGCTGGCTGCAGAAAACCACAGAAGGGGGCAGAGACCAGACCAGTCTCCCTGCACAAGGAAAGAGAGCAGCAGTGAGCGGTCTTTATTACAGGAAGCTCCTGCACAGAGGGAAAGTCTCACACTGTATTACTGGAAGAAATACACAAATCACATTAAGATTCAGGGAAGAATACACACAACTCTTGTAATAAGACAATAGTTGCTTATCGAGGAGTAGCTTAAAGTTTAGCCATCATTAAAGTCTATTCAAACCCAAGACAAAAATGCAACATATTGCAGCTTTCCCGTCCTTTGCATGTGGTGGCTGCATTTGTTTTCTTTTATTTCAGGATTTTTTTATGTATTTTCACCTTTTGCTGCCAGTAACACACTTCCTGTTCAAGGGTAACAACATTTACTGTCTGTAATCTATTTATGGAGGAGCAGCATTATCGCCTGAAGAAAGGAAGTGTTTAACACTACAAAACACCCTCCCCCCCTCCTTGTCTCCTTTACACGGGGGATATGTTCTGTAGTTCAGCCATTACTTGGCGAACACTGATAAGTGCAGCACAAGAAGTTATAAATATTGCTGTATTTCTGGCAAGATCAAGACGTATTTGTATTTATCAAACAGATATAATTAAATAATTTTAATGGTATACTTAATAGAAAAAAAGGAACCAAATAAGAGAAGTTCATTGTTGGGGTTTATAAACACTTCAAGCTGTCTGTATCTCTGGATTTACTAACCATTTTCACAGGGTATGAATGGTTTTCACTAGACAGTAGATTTTTTTTAATGGTACAGGATCAGCAGTCCTGCGTATATGTAGTGGTAGCTGTAATAGTATCCCTGACAAATTGGTATATAGCAGGGGTCTCCCTAAACAAGGTTGTAGGGGTCAGGACTGTTGAGTGGGAGCAGAAAATGACCCGGCATCCGTGGGAGTAAACAATGCGTCAGGCTTTGGTGGTCAGTGGGTTCAAAAAAATTACATAGCGCCTGTGGTCAGTAGGAAGAAGAATAATGCCCCATTGTTTGTCTCAGTGTGAGGAATGGTGCCCCATCGTTGGTGTCAGTAGGAGGAATGGTGCCCCATCGTTGGTGTCAGTAGGAGGAATGGTGCCCCATCGTTGGTGTCAGTAGGAGGAATGGTGTCCGATCGTTGGTGTCAGTAGGAGGAATAATGCCCCTTTGTTGGCATCAGGTAGAGGAATTACGCCGCATTATTGATGTTGGTGTAAGGAATGGTGCTTCATTGTTGGTGTCAGTGGAAGACATGGTGCTTCATTGGTGTCAGTGGAAGACATAGTGCTTCATTGGTGTCAGTGGAAGACATAGTGCTTCATTGTTGGTGTCAGTGGAAGACATAGTGCTTCATTGTTGGTGTCAGTGGAAGACATAGTGCTTCATTGTTGGTGTCAGTGGAAGACATAGTGCTTCATTGTTGGTGTCAGTGGAAGACATGGTGCTTCATTGTTGTTGTCAGTGGAAGACATGGTGCTTTATTGTTGGTGTCAGTGGAAGACATGGTGCTTCATTGTTGGTGTCAGTGGAAGACATGGTGCTTCATTGTTGGCGTCAGTGGAAGACATGGTGCTTCATTGTTGGTGTCAGTGGAAGACATAGTGCTTCATTGTTGGTGTCAGTGGAAGACATAGTGCTTCATTGTTGGTGTCAGTGGAAGACATAGTGCTTCATTGTTGGTGTCAGTGGAAGACATGGTGCTTCATTGTTGGTGTCAGTGGAAGACATGGTGCTTTATTGTTGGTGTCAGTGGAAGACATAGTGCTTCATTGTTGGTGTCAGTGGAAGACATGGTGCTTTATTGTTGGTGTCAGTGGAAGACATAGTGCTTCATTGTTGGTGTCAGTGGAAGACATGGTGCTTTATTGTTGTGTCAGTGGAAGACATGGTGCTTTATTGTTGTGTCAGTGGAAGACATGGTGCTTTATTGTTGGTGTCAGTGGAAGACATGGTGCTTCATTGTTGGTGTCAGTGGAAGACATGGTCCTTCATTGTTGGTGTTTAGTGGGGGGTATAGTGCAAACAAAGTAGTGCAGTTTGGCGACCACTTTTCATGTAGCAGTGTAAAGATCGGCCCCTCTGCTACAGAGATCACTTGTTCTCTAGGAGAGAGAATTGAAATGTAAAAGTCATATAAACACACAGTTAAGTCATTTTAGTTTTGTATAAAATTTTAATGCCCGTCCCCAGCTGCGGAGGAATTATTGATGTCAGCTGAGAAAAGGCTTGCTGTGTTCCTGGTGACGATCCCTGCGGTACACGGTAGAGAAGGCTTTGCTTTTCTTTGCCTGTTTGGTGCCAGTGGTGTGTGTGGATCCTTCTGTATGGAGTTACGAGGAGATGGAAGATGTACAGCATTGCTGTGCTACGCTGCTAAGTCTTGTGCAATCGTAAAGATGGGATAAACCATGTCATCTGAGGCCAGGCAGCATATGATTGCCATCAACACCCTAATTATATAGTCACATAGTTTAGTTTGTAAAAGGCGCATTGTTTTTTATTATAGCCCATATCCAACTAATCCTCCATTGTGAATCCCCCCTGGAGCAGACCCAGGCTCTCACAAAAGAGCTACCTGAGCCCAGGGACTTTGAGCAGAGTTTGCAGATTGCAGGAATTTTACCAGGTAGCATAGGTGTGCACCCTTAAGCTCAAACAAACATGCATGTGTATGTATCTATATATATATGACTCTGGCACAGTGATCTCCCTGCTGGCACAGTGAAAGAGAAAAGGATAAACACTTCTCTTATGGCAGAGCCGGTAAGAGGGAGATCTTTCCCATGTTCTTGTTGCTACACAGAACAATAACACTAATGCGCATGGGGGGATTAGAGTGTGCCTGGGCACACCCGGAACACCCTGTGCGCACGCCTATGCCAGGTAGCCACTAAACAGTGGCCTGTTGTTGTAGCAGAACCCAGATCACTGTCTGATGTGGTAAAAACATAATGCAAGTTAATGTATATGTGGCACCTGCAAAAAGAGTGTTAGATATTAACACATTAGTTGCTTACTTTTTAAGGATATAGGTCTCAGAGGGATGGGTGCACAGGGACTCAGAGGGATTCAGTGACATTGGTTGTATTCGATTTTTTTCTTCATGCCAGCTTTACTTTTTAATGGAAGCTTGCTAGTTATTTATTTATTTATTTTTTTTTTAAAGGCACGGCATCCAGGTGATCTTTGACCTCTTCCATGTTGTCTAGGTAAATCTCCACCGCTCAAGGGTTGCCTACCCCTGCTCTAGATATTTAAACTCCCATGCATTTCCAGAATACAAATACAATCTCATTACTTAGCCATAACAAGCAAGATAAACCGGAGTCTCTTGCAGACAGCTAAAAAGATCATAGGCTGGTTCTGCAAACTGTCATTGGCCATGAAACTATGAGGCATCATCAGATGGGAGCTCAATCAACCACAGCTCTAGATACCCCGATCTAGTCTCTGGAGGAGGAACCCCAGGGCCCCACTGAAATCTAGTTGAGAATGGCTGCTCTAGACATGAACACCTATGTGAATTTCCAGAATACAATCTCCTTACTTGGCCATAACAACTTGGATCAAGATAACTTAGAGTCTCTTGCTTGTTCACAAATAACAAACTATACCTTTCTCACAGCCGCACATCTTCTTTATTACCTTTCTGCAAGCTTAAAGGGGTTGTAAAGGTAAAAGTTTTTTCACCTTAATGCATTCTATGCATTAAGGTGAAAAAACATCCGACAATCCAGCCCACCCCCCGTTTTACTTACCTGACCCCTCGAAAGTCCCGCGCTCGCCCTGATATCCTCTTCACCGCTCAGCCTGGATTTTGATTGGCTAGAGTGGATGGATTGAAAGCAGCGCAGCCATTGGCTCGCGCTACTGTCAATCACATCCAATGACGCTGTGCGCCAGGGGCGGGGCCCAGTGATACAGTGAGCGGCTATGGCCGCCGGTGTTATGCCGAGAAAGTTTTCCCTGCTTGCGAAGTAGGAGCCGGTGGAAATAGCCGAATAGAATAGAAATCAGCTGTACACGGTGCCTGTAAGAGGGCCCCTCGCGGGCACGCTTCGCTCACCACGCTTTGGGCACGGCCTCGCTTCGCTCACCACTTTTTTTTATTCTACCTCTAGGTCCACTTGGATGGTGGGGCTTGAACCTGGACCCAGAGCGCAAGCGCCGTGTACAGCTGATTGAAGTTTTTCAGCTTCGGCTATTTTCGGCGGCTCCTAGCTGTTCGTACTGCGCAAGCGCTGCGCCTGCGCAGTACAGGGGGGGTCCTTATCTGCCGTGGGAACTTTCTCGGCAAGACACCGGCTGTATCACGGGAGCACGCCCACAATAACTAAACACCATGCAAGCTCGCATGAAGGTGTTGAGTCCTTGTGGGGGGGAGCCGAGACAGCCGCCGAAGGACCCCAGAAGACCAGGTTCGGGGCCACTCTGTGCAAAACGAGCTGCACAGTGGAGGTAAGTATAACATGTTTGTTATTTAAAAAAAAAAAAATAGCTTTAGTGATCCTTTAAAGCTGAGGGTTACAGGGATATAACTAACGGGCCTGTAGTCTGATTGAAGCTTTGTTTAAAATTCCCCAACAGTGCTAAAAATGCATTGGTGAGAAGGGAACAGGTCACTTTTGCAGCAGGCAAAGTAAGGCCAGACTGAGTGGTGAACATACTTGTAAGTGGGGTGCAACGTAGTGCGGCGGCAATAATTCACACAGTCAGGTGCAATAATAACTTTGTATTAAAGCAATTTAGCAACAGTTCACAACCATTTTGATGGGAAGACTGCCCAACCGGGTGCACTCACGGTTATAGCAACGTGAACAGAACGGATTCCAGCCAGAATGACGGCATCTGTAGAGAGGGGCAGAATATGGCCTGACCAATTCATGCCCAGTCGGGAAGATGTCCAAATGGGGTGTGATCCTACGCTTTCCCTCCTCGTCAGGAACCTTTCCCTACTGCTAATACTGTCCCTAACAGACAGGGTATCTTTTCCTGTACTGCCCACTCGCATAAAGCGTGCCAAGCCTGGGATCTAGGTTCTTAAATAAGCTCTGTCTGACCCAAGATGGCTGCCAGTCACATGGGACAACAGCATCTAAATGGATTGCTTCCCAGTGATCCAGGAAGCCATCAAGGAACCAGGCATGCACACAGACATGCACACAGACATGATCAGAATACAGCAGTATTGTATTCTATGGGCACATGCAGGCCTCTTGAACCCATTGGGAAAGAGAGCCCTGGCTGATGGGGGCATAACCAGGGCGGAGTATGGTGACTAGGGGTCACGGTGGATTGGTGGGGGGACGGGGTGGGGTTGGGACTGAGCTCACTAAGGTGATTGCCCCAGGGGATTCTGGGCCTTTTGGTGAAGAAGATCGGTAAGAGCTGGCTGAACCCCGCCCTGTCCCTCCAACCATGGACACCGAGCTTCTTTTGGCCAGGGTCCGAGAGATGGCTCTTCAGGGTCAGGCAGGGTGGCTTTTCTCCCTCCTGACTCCTGGGGATTCTTCTCCTATTCCCACACCTTATCCCCCTCAGGATCCCCCCCCCAGGGTTAGAAGGCGAACTCGGCCGCCTTTCCGCCTCAGCCCCAGCCCCTCTAGGGCCTCCTATTGCTCCCCTCCACATCTGTCCTCTCCCTCTCCCCCTCCTTCACCTGTCTCTCCCCTGCCTGTTTCGGCGGGGAAACACCCTTCCTCTGCCCCCCCCCCCCCCGTTGTCTTTCGGCACGGAGGAGGTCCCCTGCGCGGGCTAAGGCCTCTACTCGGGCCTCGTCGCGCTGTCCCCGGTCACGCAGCCCCCGCTCCAGTGTTCGCCTGGCCCCCCCCCCCTGCTAATGTAGGAGGCGGCCGGGCTGGAGCCGCAGCGCTCCCGGGGCCCCCTCCCTCGTCCTCTGAGTGCTGCCGGTGTGCCGTTGCTCGCCAGCGCGGAGGGCGGGGGGGTCCTGAGCGGCCGATCCGCTCAATCCTCGGTTACGAAGGGGAAGAGGAGGCGGGTCGGTCCGCCAGCCGCCGCTGCGTCCTCTGCAGCTGTCCTCGAAGCTGGCGATGCTCGCTCTGCCGGGGACTTGGAGCCGGTCCGGCGCCATCTGGTGGACAGAGCGCTCCCTGCGCCTGACAGGGCGGGAGATTTGAATCTCCACACACCACAGCTGGATTCTAGGCACGCTGGGCAGCACAGCAGTGTGGTGTGTGGAGAAGGGAATGATGGGCCACAGCACTATTCCCCTTCGCCCGCCTGGGCAGGCATGTTATCACAAGTGCAGGATCTATCCTGCGGAGTTCCTTCTGTGCCCGGCAGGGCAAGGGACAGGTATCTTCCTTCCACGTCCCAGGATGCGGGGGTTGGCGCGAGGCACATCTCCCCTGCGCCCGGCAGGGCGGGCGATGTGCGGTTAACCCCTCCCCCTCTGATACCCCGTGCCCACCGGCAGCCTCCTGCGACCCGCAGGGCAGAGGCCAGCCGGGTGCGTTTGACCTCCACCCCGTCGGTGGGGCAACCGCTTCCCTACGTGCCCGTCCGGGCTGGCGGTCCTGATGGGATGCCCACATCGGTTGCCATCCTCTTCCCCCTGCGCCCGTCAGGGCGGGAGATCTCGGCTCCAGACCCGGGCTGGCGGCGGCATCCGCCTCGGGTCAAGCAAGAGGAGCTGGCAGGTGTACCTGCCGTTGCTCAGCCTCTGTCCATGGTCAGTTGGATTCGACCGGATCCGTGGTTGGACCCCCGCCCTTGGACCTTTCCTTGAGTCGGGACAGCACAGCAGATTACGCAGCCTGCCTATGCTTGCAGTCTTCTGGAATCACCTTGGAATCGGATTCGCTGCCGGGCCCGGTGGCCGATCGTCCATCACCCGCGATGCCTCCTCGACCAAGTGAGTATGACTGCGAGTTAATTTGGGGTAGAGCTGCTGATGCTTCCGTATCGGGCCCGGAGGACCGCATAGCGTCGGTTGTAAAATCTGTTCTCTCTAGTATGGGTGTCTCGGGATCGCCCAACCCCACCTCCACTTATGGGGGTGCGTTGCGGGCTGTGTCGCCGACGGGTACCCACTTGGCGGAAGAGACGAAAGAGAAGATGTGGCGTCGCGAATTCATCGCCTTTCTTACCCTCGTTCCGCCAGATAGGGAGACGATCGACAAGTCTCGACGGGTTGACGTATCGCCGCAGGGTGACAAACCCAAACAGCTTCCTAGAACGTTCGGGAACTGGCTGCAGGGGTTTTGTGCCTATACGGGAGTGCTCAGTGAGCGGTTCCCGGAGTTGGCCACCTCGTTATTTTGCTATTTAGACCTTATTTGGGGTGCATACAAGGTCTATGGGGGTCAGTGCTGGTTCCATTATGACACTCAATTTCGGCAAAAAATGGCGGCACGTCGGGAATTTCGTTTTGATTGTCAGGACGGTAGCCTATGGTTGCTACTTATGTGCCCTCACAGGCCTTCGTCCTTTCAGTCCGCGGTCGGCGCCCCTCAGTCCGGAGCGTCGGCCGCTCAAAAGAAGGGTATCTGCTGGCTTTTCAACGAAAGCCACTGCAAGTGGTACTCCGCCTGTCGTTTCAGGCATGAGTGCTCCAGTTGTGGAGGGGCTCACCCCGCCAGTAAGTGTTTTCGAAAGGGAAAACAATCGTTTTCCAGACTCGGCGCCAAGACTGACCTTCCTAAGCCGGAGGACGCCGGTGAACGTCATAGAGATGCTTCCCTGGCTAGACCGGTACCCCCTTCGTAGAGAGGCCCTGATTTTGCGGGACGGTTTGGACCGCGGTTTCTGGATCCCTTTTACCCCGTCAGCCGCCCCGACCATGTCTCATAATTTAAAATCGGCGGGAGAATTCGAGTCCGTCGTGGCCGAGAAGCTCTGGAAGGAATTGGAACTGGGAAGAATGGCAGGCTCCTTTGATCTCCCTCCTTTCCACAACCTGAGGGTATCTCCTCTCGGTGTGGTCCCAAAAAAGGCGGAGGGAAAATTTCGCCTCATTCTTTACCTTTCCTACCCTTCTGGTTCCTCGGTGAATGATGGCATTGACAGGGAGGAATCCAGAGTGCACTATGCGTCCTTTGACAGGGCGCTTCAGCTGGTTAGGGCAGCGGGGCAGTCTGCCCTTCTGGCGAAAGCGGACATAGAGTCCGCATTTCGCCTCCTCCCAGTCCATCCAGACTGTTTCCACCTCCTGGGTTGCTACTTTCAGGGTAGCTATTTTTTCAACATGTGCCTTCCTATGGGTTGTGCCATCTCGTGTTATTTTTTTGAGCTATTTAGTAGCTTCCTTGACTGGGTGGTCACCCAGGAGGCGGGTATTCCGTCCCTTCTGCATTATCTCGATGACTTTCTTTTTGTGGGTCCAGCGGGCAGTGGGCAGTGTCTGCGGCTGCTCACTGTTTTTCAGGATACATGCCGGCTTTTCGCCGTCCCACTGTCCGCTGACAAGACGGAGGGCCCTGTCACAGTCCTGTCGTTTTTAGGTATTGAGATAGACACGGTGGCGATGGTTTTTAGGTTGCCTAGTGACAAGTTGGCTAGGCTCCTCTCGTTGGTCCGCTTGGCTAAAGGGACGAAGAAATTACAGCTGAAACAGCTTCAGTCGTTGTTGGGTCATCTGGTTTTCGCCTGTAGGGTCATCCGGATGGGGAGGGCCTTCTGTAGGCGACTGTCATGGGCCACGAAGGGCATAACTGCCCCTCACCACTATGTCAGGATCACCAAGCCTATGAGGGATGATTTGGGGATATGGCTATCATTCTTGCAGACTTACAATGGACAGTCGTGCTGGTTGCGGGAGGAAGTGCCGAACTCACAGCTGGAGTTATATACCGATGCTGCAGGCTCCTGTGGGTTCGGCGCTTTCTTTCAAGGGGAATGGGCTGCTGAACGCTGGCCGGCCTCATGGGCCCACATGGATTTGTTGCGGAACCTCACCCTGCTGGAGCTCTTTCCAATTATTGTTGCTGTTGAGCTCTGGGGTGACAGGTTGCGCAATCACCAGGTGGTCTTCTGGTCGGATAACATGAGTGTGGTGCAGGTGGTGAACAAACAGTCAGCCAGTTCTCCTCCGGACGTTTCGTTGCTACGGTTTTTAGTTTTAAAATGTTTACATTTTAACATCTGCGTTAGGGCTAGGCATGTGCCGGGTGCCTCTAATGATATTGCCGATGCTCTTTCTCGTCAACAGTTCTGCCGTTTTCGAACACTGGCTCCGATGGCTTCTTTGGAGGGCCTCCCCTGTCCGGCCCACTTATGGAACCTCGTTTCCGGCGTTTGACAGAGCTCCTTCGGGCGTCGCTTTCTTCACGGACGTGGGCGGCGTACTGCCGGGTTTGGCATGAGTGGGTCCAGGCGTTGGGCGGTGAGTTCAACATTTATTCCCCAGACGACCGTCGTTTAACCATATTTGCCTATTTAGTCTTTCTGGCGGACAAAGGCGCCTCCGGGTCTACGGTTTCATCCGCGTTGTCGGCCCTGTCATTTTGGTTTCAGCTCTTAGGGTGGGAAGATGTAACTAAATCTTTCCCTGTCCGGCGGGTTGTTCGGGGTTGGAAGCGGGTTACGCACCTCCTGGACACCAGGCGCCCTGTTTCCATTCAGATTCTTTTGGCCATCTTGTCTCTTCTTCCGAATGTGTGTTCATCGGAATATGAGACCCTTCTTTTCCGGGTATCCTTTTCTTGGGCTTTCTTTGGTGCCTTTCGCATCGGGGAATTGGTGTCAAAATCAAAATTGTCCCCGGGGGGCATCCTATGGGAGGACGTGTCGTTTTCGCACCGCAGAGTCACGATTTTCTTGCGTTCATCCAAGACTGATTGTTCTGGCAAGGGTCGCCGGGTAGTCTTGCATTATTGCGGCGGCCCCTTTTGTCCGGTGTCCCTGGCCCTCTCTTTCGTGCCTTTGCGCCCCCTGTCCCCTACATTTTTTGTCCATGCTGATGCAACTTCTCTCAGCCGTTTTCAATTTTTGCGCGTTTTTCGTCGTTGCTTGGAGATTTTGGGCTTTCCTGCGAAGGAGTTTTCCACCCACTCTTTTCGCATTGGCGCCGCGACCGCCGCTTCGGGTTTGGGTTTCACCGATACGGAACTTCAGCGTTTAAGTAGATGGGAGTCATCTCGTTTTTCTCTGTATGTCCGACCACATCTGTTGTGTTGATTTCCAGGTTCCTTTCCGGCACAGATTTGGATCCTCGGGGATTCTTTCATATACTGGGCTGCTCGCCGGGCAAAGATCCGAACTTATGGCAGGAACTTGGGATTCTCATACGATGTGGCTTGGGTTGCGCGGGTTACGTTGGCCTCAGGTCCTTCAGGAATGTCAGCAACTTCGTGCCCACGTCTCTGGTCCCATCATCCTGGTCATACATGCGGGTGGGAATGACGTTGGATATATGAGATCTGTGGACATCATATCTGCTGTAAAAAGTGACATTGCCCAATGTTGTGCTTTATTTAATAATCTGACTGTTTGGTCAGAAATCGTGCCTCGCTCGGTATGGGCGCGTGATGTTCCTGGCCCACTTCTGGAACATTTTCGTAGGAAGGTCAATGCCCTAGTGGCTAAGTTTGTACGCCAGATAGGAGGGATAGTGGTCCGCCACAGAGACCTAGAGGGTGATAATCGCGATTTGCTGCGTAGAGATGGAGTTCATTTGAATGACATTGGGCTGGATATTTTTAACCCTTTCATGACTAAGCCTATTTTTGAAATTTGGTGTTTACAAGTTAAAATCCATATTTTTTGCTAGAAAATTACTTAGAACCCCCAAACATTATATATATTTTTTTAGCAGAGAATCTAGAGAATAAAATGACGATTGTTGCAATATTTTTTATCACACGGTATTTGTGCAGCGGTGTTTTAAACGCAAATTTTTGGAAAAGTGACACTTTCATGAATTTTAAAAAATCCAAACAGTAAAGTTACCCCAATTTTTTTGTATAATGTGAAAGATGATGTTACGCTGAGTAAATAGATACCAAACATGTCACCCTTTATAATTGCACGCACTCGTGGAATGGCGACGAACTACGGTACCTTTGAATTTCCATAGGCGACGCTTTAAAAAATTTACGGTTACCACGTTTGAGCTACAGAGGAGGTCTAGGGCTAGAATTATTGCTCTCGCTCTGACAATCGCGGCGATACCTCACATGTGTGGTTTGAACACCGTTTACATATGCGGGCGCGACTTCCGTATGCGTTTTCTTCGCTGCGCAAGCTCGCGGGGACAGGGGCACTTTAAAAAAAAATTTTTTTTTAATTTATTTTATTTATTTTTGTACTTTATAAATTGTGTTTTTAAAAATTTTTTTTTTTTTTTTTTTTTACTTTTATTGCTGTCACAAGCAATGTAAACATCCCTTGTGACAGTAATATGTGGTGACAGGTACTCTTTATGGAGGGATCGGGGGTCTAAAAGACCCCCCGTCCCTCCTTTACACTTCAAAGTATTCAGATCGCCGAAAACGGCGATTCTGAATACTGTGTACTTTTTTAAATTCGGCGCCATTGGCAGCCGAGTAAACGGGAAGTGACGTCATGACGTCGCTTCCGCGTTTACAGCAAGAAGGCTGGAACGAAGCCGCTCGCAGCTTCGTTCCAGTCCGCCCCCAGCCGATCGCACGGGAGGCCCGGTAACAGCGGCGGGAGGCCGCATCGGTTGTTATACTCGGGTAGCCGATCGCCCGCTGAAAACAACGGTACCGGGATGATGCCTGCAGCTGTGGGCATCATCCCGGTATAACCCCGGAAAGCCGAGTACGCATATATGCGTTCGGTCGGCGGGAAGGGGTTAATCTGGGTCTCCAGAGGGGCGTGGAACAGGCGCTGGCTGCGGTGGGGCGCCCGTCAGTAGATTACTGACAGGCGGGTGGCGGTTTTTGGTGACCTTGCCAGCAAAACACGGCGGTAAGAGGTACGCCCTTCACGCTAATTGGGAGATAGACGGCAGTCCGGCACTTATGGTAAGGACAGGCCCCTCAGTTATCTCCCTTTCCACCAGTCGGAACTGAGTGCTCACAGTGCTACTGTGACTGGCACTGTGGAATGTTAAATGTTATGTTTAAGTTGTTAAAGAGTTGAATTTAATAAAAGCTGTGGCCTTGCCCTTTCCAACATGAATGGTGGTAAGTGGTCTTTATTGGATGGGTAGAAGGGGTAAGGTCTAAGTTGGATGGATCTTGGTGTGGACCTGTGTTTATTGCACCTCAGCAGTCATGCACACTGGTCTGTTTTTGGTCTGCTGCAATACTAGAAGAAACTGTGTTCCTGCATATGGACCTTATTTTACGATCTATGCATGTGAAGTTTGTGCTAACGTTGACATGCATCCAGCATGGATGGACTCTATTGGCCGCTGCTCAGGGCCGACGTGTAAAGAGCAACAATTTGTAGCCAGCCACTGCTGACACCCCATTGGGCAGCACAATGGCTAATGTGTCCTATCACATAGTCTTGCTTCGTACACACGATGAGATGATCAGGCGAATGATTGTCTGGTTTTTTGCATGCCAGTCTCCGTATCAAAAAGAAGAGGTTACTAAAATTCTCATACGACGGAATAAAAATTTCAGAAGTGTTGTCATGTATTGTATTGTGTTTTGTATTGTATTTTCAGACGTAGGCTGTACCGCTTAAACGGAAATCTTACAATCTGGTATTGTACGAGAAATCTTTGTGTTTATCCCTGTGGATAATATCGAATGAACTGTCCTGGTTGGCTCTCAAACTCTGTGTACTAACCATCAGATTATCGTAAAATTGCTTCCAAAGTGGTATTTTTCGTCTGATTTTCTGATCGTGTGTATGGGCCTTAAGTGGTTAGCACTTCTGCCTAGCAGCACTAAGGTCATTGGTTCGAATCTCAAACACAACACTACCTGCCTGGAGTTTGCATGTTCTCTCTGTGCCTGTGTGGGTTTCCCCCCACACTCCAAAGACATACTGGTAGGTTAATTGGCTCCTGTCTAAGCTGGCCCTAGTATATGTATGTATGAATGTGAGTTAGGGACCTTAGATTGTAGGCTCCTTGAGGGCAGGGACTGATGTGAATGTACAATATATATAAGTAAAGCACTGCGTAAATTGACGGCGCTCATTAAGTACCTGTAATAAATAAAAATAAATCATCTGTGGCGAATGCGCAGAATTACCACAGCCTTCATTTAGAATGGCCCTCGGCATTCTCTGTATGATCTGCTGCATGAATTACCAGCTCAGTCAGACCGACAGTGCCCAGTATTGTAGTAATTGGCGGCGTTGGTGCTGCTGGCTACACATTGGTTGATGATCATATGTTGTACGTTAAAGGGACACTAAAGGTTCGGGGTTTTTTTTTTTTTATAACAAACATGTTATACTTACCCCCACTGTGCAGCTTGTTTTGCACAGAGTGACCCCGAACCTCGTCTTCTGGGGTCCCTCGGCGGCTCTCTTGGCTCCTCCCTGCATCAGATAACCCCCTGGGAGAAGTGCTCTCCCAGGGGGGTTACCTTATGGGCGCGCTCCCGAGTCCAGCATTTGCGTCCATAGATGCCGAATGCAGGACTCAGCCCCGCCCCTGGCGACAGCATAATTGGATTTGATTGACAGCAGTGGGAGACAATGGCTACACTGCTATCAATCTATCCAATCAAGAGCCGAGAACCCCCTGCAGAGAGAGAGCGCGTCCCCATGGGACAAGTTCGAGGGTTCTGGTAAGTAAAATGAGGGGGTTGGGGGGCCGGTTATGGACAGGTGTTTTTTCACCTTAATGCATAGGATGCATTTAGGTGAACAAAACACAAACGTTTAGTGCCCCTTTAAGGCCTCATGCACACTGGATGTTTTTACAGCTGCTGTTTTTGGCTTCAGGCATTTTTTTTTCTGCAGGCAGTAAACTCCCCAGCACTTTTTGGCAGGAGCGTTTTCTGACTGGGAAAAAAACCCCAGAACTAATGGGTTTTAACCACTTAACATTTGGGCCAATTCTGGCCAAAAAAGAAAGTTTCATGAATTAAAAAAGAAAAGAGTAAAGTTAGCCCAATTTTTTTGTATAATGTGAAAGATGTTACCCAGAGTAAATAGATACCTAACATGTCATGCTTTAAAATTGCGCACACTCGTGGAATGGCACCAAACTTCGGTACTTAAAAATCTTTCAATTTTTTACAGGTTTAGAGTTAAAGAGGAGGTCTTGGGCTAAAATAGTTGATTTTGCTCTAGCGCACGCGGCAAAACCTCATATGTGTGATTTAAACGCTGTTTACTTATGTGGACGCGACTTATCTATGCGTTCGCTTCTGTGCGCGGGGACTCTGATGCTTTTTAAAAATTTTTTTTTTTTAATTCTTTTATTTTAATAAAACCCCACATCTCTACTCCAGGCTGGAAAGGCCGAGATAAAAATAAACTCTCTCTTGGTCTTTCTAGCTGCGTCCTCAGCTTTGTTTACTTCCACCGGCCCGGACGTGACTTCATAATGTCGCGCCCGGGCCTCCATGGGTCATAGAGATGACTGGGGACCGTCTTGTCACCAGAAATCTCTCTGGTCCACTTCCGGCGATTCCTTTTCCGGCTCACCGATCGCAGGGGCGAGCCGGGAGAAGCACCGGAGGGCGGTGCGAGGGGGAGGGGGGCGCCCCGCCGCCGCCCCTGCTGGACTGCCGCTATGATTGTTCTTACGGTGCATCATTCAGATATCCCCACTCAAAGTCCAGGACGTCATATGAGGTACCTTGGGCAGGAAGTGGTTAAGAGAGGTTTTTCAGCTGTAAAACCGCTCCAACTCTGATAAAAGCTTAAAGCGGGGTTCCGGACAAATATATATATATTTTTTTTAATTAAATAATTAAGCATTATTCATTTTTTTAATTAAAAAAATGATTATACCTGCTAAATTATGGAGCTTTCTAAAATATACATTTATTACTTACAATTTTCTCCCTCCCGTTGTGGTCGTTCCCATCATGACTGTGGGCATGTAAAGCCCAATGGATATCTCCTGGATAAGCTTTGGAGAGGTGCATGCTGGGTAACCAGCATGCACCTCTCGATCTCGCGCATGCGCGATTCACCAGCGGCCGTAGCGCTGATTGTTTCTGAAGTTGCCATAACAACGTGCGGCGACGGAGGAAGGTCCCACCCCGTTGTTATGGCAACATAGATAAACACAACTCTGCGCTGTGATCCACCCTAAATCGCGTCATTTCCTGTCAGGAAATAATGTGATTTTTGATCACAGTACTGCCCACAGACAGCACAGGCGAGGGAGGAAGTGACGAAGAGCTCCGCGGACCAGGAAGTGGCAGATTAAGAGGACTACATAGCAACAGGGCGATTCTGGTAAGTATAAAAAAAGTTTTCCTCCAAATGTTTTTTTTTTTTTTTTTTTTTTTTTTTTTTATAGGTTTAGAGGAGTCCGATTTATAAAAAAAAAAAAAAAAAAAAAAAAATTTGGGGTGGAACTCCGCTTTAAAAAAGTGGCTATTGGTCCTTTTATCAGCGTTTTTGAGCCATAAGCTTTTGTGGGAGTATAATTTTGCTAAAAAATTTTAAAAAACGCAACAGCTAAACGCTGCAAAACTCATTCTCTAGCTACAACTTTCTACACCGATCGCTACTGGCGTTTTTATAACGTCCCATGGTGCACAAGGCCTAAACATTACATGCATACAATGAACTGACCATGATTTTACGCAGGATGGTGCGGCCAGCCCGTGTGCCTGCGCTCCTAAAGCTTGTGTTCTCTAAGCCCATGTTGGTAGTACAGACAGGTCTGTCCATCCTCTGCAAATAATGGCGCAGCGGGGAAGGTCGATGAACTTTTGCTGCTACTGGTGGGAGGTGGGAATGCCCGTTTCTGTACTTGTGACACAAACACAACAACCCAGCCATAACACGAGTGTTCAATCTCATTGTGTGCCCTCTTTATCTCTTCCAGAGGAGATTAGTGTCTCACACAACGGCCGCGCTATTTTATTTTTAGGTCCCTGCTCCGGCTTTCAGTAGAATTGTCTGGTTAAGATGATGTATTCTGCACGCTGAATGGAAAAAAGCCTTTAGCCCAGGGTGCACTGTGCTGACAAAGAACTATTTGACGTGCTAGTTTAAGCATTTGAGTTTTGTGTGGGGGTTTTCTTTTGCTCAGTGCTTTTTATTTGTTGTCAATAAATCCCCTCCGTCAAAGCCCCTTTCTTTGCTGAACTCGTGGCCTGTTTAAGCAATTTGGCGAGGTGGTGTTGCTGCCACATGTACTACTAAACTTTTCCTATACACTGAGCTTGTGTTCCTTGATGATTTATACAATATTCTGTTTACATCCACTTAAAGCGGTGTTCCGCTTAAAAAAAAAAAAAAAAAAAAAAAGTCAGCAGCTACAAATTCTGCAGCTGCTGACTTTTAATAATCGGACACTTACCTGTTCTGGAGTCCAGCAATGCGGGGGAACAAAGCCTCGCTAATCTCCCCCACCTCTCTGCGGCACCAGCATTGTCACTGTGGGGGCCTGGCTGTGGCTTCACATCCGGGCCGTACTGCGCATGCTGTGACTGGCCAGGCAATCATCTGGGACCTGTGACGTGCCCCAGATGATTGCCGAGAGGGAGGGGGGAGAGGTGAACGTGCTTCCGGTGCTCCCCCCAAAAGGTGATGACATGCCAAATGTGGCATGTCGGGGTCACCTTCCCTTAAAGCGGAAGTTCCATTTTTGGGTGGAACTCCACCTTAAGCCTGCCATACATGGCTCAAATTTTGGCAGATACCTTCTGAAGCGGCCAAAACTTGAGATGTGGGGCTGTTGGTACCACCTGGCTCAGCAAAAGTCGATCTGTCAATCGGTTGAACGGTGACCACATCCAATCAGATACTGCCGCTGTTTGGGCATTCTGACAGCCGCGGGTTCTCAGCACAGCAATACACTAGCGTGGTGAGGGAGGGACAATGCTGTGAGCCAATCGGGCTTTAAAGGGGTTGTAAACCCTTGTGGTTTTTCACCTCAATGCATTCTATTTTCATCTCAATGCTGCTCCCCCAGTGCCCCCATTTTACTTACCTGAACCCTCTCTTTCTTGCGCCGGGGACGAGCACGCGGTGTGTCGTGTCCTGATTGGCTAGATTGATAGCAGCGCAGCCATTGGCTCCCGCTGCTGTCAATCAAATCTAATGACGCGGGGGCGAAGCCGAGTCCTGTCTGTGTCAATAGACGCAGCAGCAGGACACGGGAGTGTGCCCGCACGGGTGTCCCGAGGGAGAGCGCTTCTCTGACGGGGCACTCGAGAAGAGGAGGAGCCAGGAGCACTGCTGAGGGACCCCAGAAGAGGAGGATCGGGGCCACTCTGTTCAAAACCAACTGCATAGAGGAGGTAAGTATGACGTGTATGTTTTTTTGAAAACCACAAACCTTTAAAACCCCTTTTAATGTATTATACAATGCGCTCTACCTTACACTGGAGGCTTTCTGGGAGGAGAGAGCAGAGGGATGATCTTATTACTGTGCTGCTGCACCTTTGTTATCCAATCATGGGCTGGGGACCAGATTTTGTTACTGTTTGGTCTGTAGAGAAGTTTTAGAGAGAGCTGTCTGAAATCATATGACTGGTAAAGAAAATTACAAGTCTTTTAACCGGTTCCCGACCGCCTCATGCAGATATACTGCGGCAGAATGGCTCTCCTGGGCGAAACCCCGTACGGATACGTCCTTCTTCTCTTTTTTGGCCACCGCGGCGGGGAACCAAATGTGCATGGCCGGCAGGCACGATCGCCGCTGGCCACGCGCAATTGCATGTACGAGCACCAGCACGGGGATTTATGTGTGTAAACACACAAATCCCTGTGCTATCAGGGAAGAGGAAATGTATCTAACGGTGTGAGGATGGGAATGACTAGGAGAGGAGACTTATCATTGTTCCTACTTAGTAGGAACAACGATATGTCTCCTCTCCTAGTCACTCCCATCCCCACACCATTAGAACACACTGAGGGAACACACAGTTAACCCCTTGATCGCCCCCTAGTGTTAATGCCTTACCTGCCAGTGACATTTACACAGTAATCAGTGCATTTTTATAGCACTGATCGCTGCATAATTGTCAATAGTACCAAAAAAGTGTCAAAGGTGTCCGATCTGTCCGTTGAAATGTCGCACTACTGCTAAAAATCGCAGATCGCTGCCATTACTAGCAAAAAAATAAAAATGCCATAAATCTTTCCCATAGTTTGTAGATGCTGTAACTTTTGCGCAAACCAATCAATATACACTTATTGCGCTTTTTTTTTTTTTTTAACTAAAAATATGTAGAAGAATATATATTGACCTAAACTGACGAAGAAATTTTGATTTTTTTTTTAAAAGTTGGGGGATAATTATTATAGCAAAAAGTAATAATAATGTTTTTTTTTTTTCAAAATTGTTGCTCTTTTTTTTTCTTTTATAACGCATAAGATAAAAACCGCAGAGGTGATCAAATACCACCAAAAGAAAGCTCTATTTGTTTGAATAAAAGGGCGCAAATTTTGTTGCATTTCCGCGCAATTACCAGTTAAAGCGACGCAGTGCGAAATTGTAAAAAGTGCTCTGATCAGGAAGGGAGTAAAATCGTCCGGAGCTGAAGTGGTTAATGAGCAAGGCATATTCAGTATGAGCCTATGCAGGGCAAATCAACAGGTTTGCCTTCATCCCTATCTTCACAGCAGAACATGTTCAATTGTCCTTTACAAAACCCCTTCTCTATTTAGGAGCAAATATAATACCCGGTACCCAGAACATATTACAGTGCTTGACCTGTAATTGAAGGTCACCATACATGGATAGATGCTGTATGGCTGGAGGAATCTCTACTACTGACATGACGACCTTGATCCCCTTCAATCTGGATTTCGCCCTCAACACTCCACAGAAACTGCTCTTTTAAAACTCACAAATGACCTACTAACTGCAAAAACCAACGGACACTATTCTGTACTTCTACTTCTGGATCTTTCAGCTGCCTTTGACACGGCTGACCACCCCCTCCTCCTCGAAAAACTTTACTCCCTCGGTCTCCGTGACTGTGCTCTTCAGTGGCTCTCATCCCACCTATCCCAACCTATCCCCTATCCTATCCCACCTTCAGTGTCACTTACAATTCTACTTCCTCCACTCCTCTTCCCTTCTCTGTCGGGGTCCCCCAAGGTTCTGTTCTTGGACCTCTTTTATTTTCAATCTACACCTCTTCCCTGGGTCAACTGGTAGCCTCTCACGGCTTTCAATATCATTTCTATGCTGATGACACACAGATCTATCTCTCCACCCCTCAACTCACTCCATCAGTCTCCTCACGCATCACTAACTTACTAACCGACATATCTGTATGGATGTCACACCACTTCCTCAAACTCAACTTGTCCAAAACCGAGCTTATAAGATTTCCTCCCCCACGTTCCTCTTCCCCTGACTTGTCTGTCAAGAGCAATGGCACAACCATCCACCCATCCCCATATGTCAGGGTACTAGGTGTTATCCTGGATTCTGAACTCTCCTTTCGGCCCCACATCCAATCACTTTCCAAAGCTTGCCGCCTCAATCTCCGCAACATCTCTAAACTACGTCCCTTTCTAACCAATGAAACCACAAAGCTCCTGATTCACTCCCTGGTTATCTCTCGCCTTGACTACTGCAACTCACTCCTCATTGGCTTACCTTTAAATAGACTATCCCCCCTTCAGTCCATCATGAATGCTGCTGCCAGACTCATCCACCTTACAAACCGCTCAGTGTCTGCTACCCCTCTCTGCCAATCCCTCCATTGGCTACCACTCGCCCAACGAATTAAATTCAAAATACTAACAATAAGTTACAAAGCCATCCACAACTCTGCCCCCAGCTACATCACTAACCTAGTCTCAAAATACCAACCTAAACGCCATCTCCGTTCCTCCCGAGATCTCCTGCTCTCTAGCTCCCTCATCACCTCCTCCCATATCCACCTCCAGGACTTCTCCCGAGCCTCGCCCATCCTCTGGAATTCCCTACTCCAATCTGTCAGACTGTCTCCAAATCTATCTACTTTTAGGTGATCCCTGAAAACTTTCCTCTTCAGAGAAGCCTATCCTGCCTCCATCTAACAACTGCATAATTTTCTCCATTAGCTCATCCCCCACAGCTATTACCCTTTTGTATAACTTGACCCTCCCTCCTAGATTGTAAGCTCTAAAGAGCAGGGCCCTCTGATTCCTCCTGTATTGAATTGTATTGTACTTGTACTGTCTGCCCTAATGTTGTAAAGCGCTGCGTAAACTGTCGGCGATATATAAATCCTGTATAATAATAATAATAATAATGATGGGGTATACATCACCAGGTTATAGATAAATAGGGTTGATATGTCGTATAACGCTTTTTAGTAAATGGATTTTATGCTGACTTGTTATCAAAATATGAATTTAATTTACTAAGAATTTTTTGTTTGAGATTGATTGCTGTTAATAATTCTATTTGGGGGGCGGAGCTTGCAGCAGAAGGAGATGGACGCTCACTAGCTGAGCTCCTCTGCACACAGGGACAAACCGGCACCCATCACCTGTTATACCCGACAGAAAAGGCACAACATATACCAGCGGACCCGCAGCACATCCCAGGGATCCGACCGAACATGCCGCGGAGGAACAAAGAGCTCCGTAAGCCGCAAAAACGTACAGAATACTATCCGCTCTGGCCTAAGCAAGATGGCGGCGGACCGAAAGAGCGAGGTATGTCTAGCACTCCTCAATACAGCCAAGGGAAATGCCCCACAAAGGAGCACACAGTCTCCGATTCACACTCCTATCTCGGGGAGCCCAGAAAAAGTGAGGCTGGATGCCTCAGATGCAAGCCAGGACATGACACAAGGCCTAGATTCAGGGGAAGATACCAGAGACCTCCCTGACTCCATTGATCTATTCCCCACTAACAATCAGCCCGTCCTGGACACCACCCTTAAGGACATGTTAGTGTCTCTTAGAAGTTCATTGCATGCTGACATACTATCATGTGTCCACAAATTTGGTGTGGAACTAAGAGACTACAGCCAGAGTAGATCACATAGAACATAAAATGGGGGAGTTTGCGACCACCATTAATGATCTTGTTGATGCCCATGACAGTAATGCCCCGTACACACGGTCGGATTTTCCGAAGGAAAATGTCCGATCGGAGCGTGTTGTTGGAAATTCTGACCGTGTGTAGGCTCCATCGGACATTTTCCATCGGATTTTCTGACACACAAAGTTGGAGAGCAGGAGATAAAATTTTCCGACAAAAAAATCCGTTGTCGGAAATTCCGATCGTGTGTACACAAATCCGACGGACAAAGTGCCACGCATGCTCAGAATAAATAAAGAGATGAAAGCTATTGGCCACTGCCCCGTTTATAGTCCCGACGTACGTGTTTTACATCACCGCGTTCAGGACAATCGGATTTTCCAACAACTTTGTGTGACCGTGTGTATGCAAGACAAGTTTGAGCCAACATCCGTCGGAAAAAATCCTAGGATTTTGTTGTCGGAATGTCCGAACAAAGTCCGACCGTGTGTACAGGGCATTACACTGATGAGCTGGACGCCATTAAAATAATTCTATTATTTGTACCCTTGAAAGTCCCCAAGTGTTGTAAAAATCTGTTCTGTTTTCTAAATTTGGATGATGGTGCATGGGAGAGCGATAATATTAAGTTCCCCCATACGTAATCATTTGTATATGCGTACTCCGTTTTAAATCCACTATTATTAAGACACAGGATGCTTGCAAGGCCATCCATGGATAAAATTTTGGCTGGTTTTGCAGGAATCAACCGAAAGTAGTCATCTATGGCCAGCTTAACGAGGTTCTTCACTCTGAGGGGGGGGATAGTATTTGTAGCTGCTGACTTTTGTTATAAGGACCTCCTTGTACTGAGACAGACCTGTCAGAGTCCCGCTCTTCTCTATGGGGAGATCAGATGAAAATGGACCGCTTGTCTGTTTTCATCCGATCCACGGGATGAAAAATAGGGTCTCCATCCACCTGGATTTCATTGACAGGATCGGATAGCAGTGGGTGTCAGTGGACATGTCTGACATCCGCCACTCTGTAGGCGTGGATGAAGTATCTGATCAGGTCCACCTGAAAAACCTGATCGGAAAGCTGCAGGTGATGGGGTGGGGGGACAACTTCCACTGGGATCAACTAGGCCAGTGATGGCAAACCTTGGCACCCCAGATGTTTTGGAACTACATTTCCCATGATGCTCCACTACACTGCAGAGTGCATGAGCATCATGGGAAATGTAGTTCCAAAACAACTGGGGTGCCAAGGTTCACCATCACTGCCCTAGGCAATCCTAGCTAAAGTAGTAGTGGGTACCTGTCAAAACTAGATACCTGCCCCCCCCCCCCCCCCCAAAAAAAAAAGGGAGAGGAGAGAGCGGGGACGTTAAATGGAACTTCCCCTTTTTGGTCAAGTTCTGCTTTTGAATAACAGTGAGTGACCGTTGAAAAATCCATAGCTCTGTGGAATCGATGACCAAGCAGAATGTTTATATTGGTTTCTTGAATTCCCCCACTGAATTTGATGGTGACAGGTTCCAAGAACCTAAAGTAGAACTATAGACGACATTATTTTTATTTACTTTTTTACAATTTAGAGTAAGGGCGGGTTATAACCCCCTGTTGGTTTATTTTTGCCATCTGTGCCCCATTGGGGAGATTTCTCTTCACTTCCTGTCAGGGTGGGTTTGATTTAAATCAAATTGATTTAAATAACAAATTACATAGTAGGTGAGGTTCAAAAAAAGACACAAGTCCTTCAAGTCCAACCTATGTGTGATTATATGTCAGTATTACATTGTATATCCCTGTATGTTGCGGTCATTCAGGTGCTTATCTAATAGTTTCTTGAAAATATCGATGCTCCCCACTGAGACCACCGCCTGTGGAAGGGAATTCCACATCCTTGCCTCTCTTACAGTAAAGAACCCTCTACGTCAGGGGTCTCAAACTGGTGGCCCTCCAGCTGTTGCGAAACTACAAGTCCCATTATGCCTCTGTCTGTGGGAGTCATGCTTGTAACTATCAGCCTTGCAATGCCTCATGGGACTTGTTTTGCAGCTGAATGGCTGCCAGTTTGAGACACCCCTGCTCTACGTAGTTTAAGGTTAAAACTCTTCTAATTTTAATGAGTGGCCACGTGTCTTTTTAAATTCCCTTCCGTGGTAAAGTTTTATCCCTATTGTGGGGTCACCAGTACGGTATTTATAAATTGAAATCATATCCCCTCTCAAGCGTCTCTTCTCCAGAGAGAATAAGTTCAGTGCTCACAACCTTTCCTCATAACTAAGATCCTCCAGACCCTTTATTAGCTTTGTTCCCCTTCTTTGTACTCGCTCCATTTCCAGTACATCCTTCCTGAGCACTGGTGCCCAGAACTGGACAGCATACTCCAGGTGCGGCCGGACCAGAGTCTTGTAGAGCGGGAGAATTATTGTTTTATCTCTGGAGTTAATCCCTTTTTTAATGCCAATATTCTGTTTGCTTTGCTTGCAGCAGCTCGGCATTGCATGCCATTGCTGAGCCTATCATCTACTAGGACCCCACAGGTCCTTTTCCATACTTGATCCTTAACCACTTCAATACCAGGCACTTAGACACCTTCCCGCCCATGCCAATTTTCAGCTTTCAGCGCTGTCGCAATTTGAATGACAATTGCGTGGTCATGCTACACTGTACCCAAACAAATTTTTTATCATTTTGTTCCCACAAATAGAGCTTTCTTTTGGTGGTATTTGATCACCTCCGCGGTTTTTATTTTTTGCGCAACAAATAAAAAAAAGACCGAAAATTTTGAAAAAAAACAAGTTTTTCTTTGTTTCTGTTAAAACTTTTTGTAAATAAGTACATTTTCTTCAATGACGGGCACTGATATGGCTGCACTGACGGGCACTGATACGGTGGCACTGATGGGCACCGATGAGGTGGCACTGACGGGCACTGATGATGGGCACTGATAGGTGGCACTGATGGGTACTGTTAGGTGGCACTGGTATGTGGCACTCGTAGGTGGCATTGATGGGCACTCGTAGGTGGCATTGATGGTTACTTATGGGTGGCACTGATAGTTGGCATGGATGGGCACTGATAGATGGGCACTGATGGGCACTGACAGGTGGCATGAATGGACACTGATGGGTGGCACTGATGGCACTGCTTGTTTGCAGTGATGCCCCTAAGGGTGGCATTGCTGGGCATCACTGCAACATAATAGTGCCAATCAGTGCCCATTTGTGGGCACTGATTGGCACAGATTTGGCACACTGGGCACATGTGGATGGCCATGGGGTACATACCTGGCCATCCACATGTTGCCCCTTCCCTGGTGGTCCAGTGTGGTGATCTGCGGGGGGGCTGTGCTGATAAATAATCAGCGCAGACCCCCCCTGCCAGGAGAGCCGCCGATCGGCTCTCCTCTACTCGCGTCTGTCAACGGCTCTTCCTATTGACAGCGTGATCAGCCGTGATTGGACACGGCTGATCACGTGATAAAGAGCCTCCACCGGACAGCATTATCAGAACCGATTCAATCATACAGTTTGTAGTGTACATAGATTTGCAAAACAATGGGATAAAGGAATATTCCTGAACTTTGTTTTAGCTCATGGTTACTGTAAAATTGTGTAAATGCATCAATGCAGTGCATGTTATCTCAGCTTGCAGAGCCTGGATTCATTGAATGAGTTTACCAAAAATGTAAATATCGCAGAATATACAGCCTCATGCTACAGAACTAAGCTCCATTTCATGCTGAATAAACTAAATTATTAATGAATCTTAAATAGAAAACTCTTTCGGTAGAATTTTACTCCAAAAGCATTAAAATAAATTTGATAAAAATCAATATTATTTTTATTTATTTTTTAAATCATTGATTTATATCCACCCTGCTTCCTGTCCCATAACCAAAATAGGAAGTGAGAGGAAATCTGTGCAAATTAATGAAATGCCTTGGGCACCCCCAGGCCACCAAAACTAGTGTCCCCATTGCAGGGCTGGACTGGGACAAAAATGTGGCCCTGGACTTCACCCAGACTGGCCCAGGGCACAACACATCAGGGTACGGTACATTAGGGCACAGCACATCAGGATACAGAGCCCAGCACATCAGGGTACAGGACATCAGGGTATAGGACATCAGGGCACAGGTCACAGTACAACAGGGCACAACACATCGGGGTACAGGGCACAACACATCAGGGCACGTCAGGGTACAGGACATCATGGCACAAGGCATCGGGGCACATCAGGGCACGGGGCACATCAGGTCACGGGGCACATCAGAGCATAGGACATTGGGGCACATCAGGGCACATGGCACATCAGGGCACATGGCACATCGGGGCACATCAGGGCACGGGGCACATCAGGTCATGGGGCACATGAGGGATCAGGACATCGGGGCACAACAGGGCATGGGGCACATCAGGGCACATCAGGGCACATGGCACATCAGGGCACATCGGGGCACATGGCACATAGCACATCGGGGCACACCGGGGCACATCAGGGCACATTATGGCACATCAGGGGACATGGCACATTATGGAGCACATAGCACATTAGGGCACATAGCACATCAGGGCACGGGGCACAGCAGGGCATTTGGCACATCAGGGCACAGGGCACATAGCACATCAGGGCACGGGGCTCATCGGGGCACAGGGCACATTATGGCACATCAGGGGACATGGCACATTATGGGGCACATAGCACATCAGGGCACATAACAAATTAGGGCACATAGCACATCAGGGCACGGGGCACAGCAGGGCATGGGGCACATCAGTCCTCAGGGCACAGGGCGCATGGCACATCAGGGCACGGGGCACATCAGAGCACATTATGGCACATGGCACATTATGGGGCACATTGGGGCACATACACATCAGGGAACATAGCACATCAGGGCACGGAGCACATCAGGGTACGGGGCACATCAGGGCATGGGGCACATAGTACATCAGGGCACGGGGCACATTATAGAGCACATCAGGGGGCACATGATGGGGCATATCAAGGCACATGATGGGGCACATCTGGGGGCATAGGACATCGGGGCACATAAGGGCATGGGGCACATCAGGCCACATGGCAACAGGGCACATAGCACATCAGGGCACATGGCACATCGGGACACATCAGGACTCTGGGCACATCAGGGCACATTATGGCACATCAGGGCACATGGCACATTATGGGGCACATCAGGGCACATTATGGGGAACACAGAACATCAGGGCACATAGCACATCAGGGCATGGGGCACATCAGTCTACATGGCACATCGGGGGACACATGGCACATAGCACATCAGGGCACGGGGCACATCAGGGCACATTATGGCACATGGCACATTATGAGGCACATAGCACACCTGGGAACATAGTACATCAGGGCACGGAGCACATCAGGGTACGGGGCACAACAGGGCATGGGGCACATAGTACATAAGGGCACGGGGCACATTATAGGGCACATTATAGGGCACATCAGGGGGCACATCATGGAATCTTACTAGTCAGCGTGCAGAGTAGCTCAGGAAGCGTTTGTCTGTAGTAAGTTCTCTCTCATGTCACGCAGCGCTGCTCGCTCCCCGGCGGCCCCTCCTCTCTTCTCGTGTATCCCCATTGGCTTGTGACATTATCTGGGATAGACGAGAAGAGAGGAGGGGCCACCGGGGAGCGAGCAGCGCTGCGTGACATGAGAGAGAACTTACTACAGACAAACGCTTCCTGCGCTACTCTGCATGCTGGCTAAATCTTGATCTACCCGTCAGGCGCCAGCTGTCGGTGGTTGACGGGTAGATCGCTGCGCACCGCAGATGCGGCTGAAACCAGCCCAAACTGACCCATTGGCCCACCGAGAATCTCCCGGTAGTCACGATGGCCAGTCCATCCCTGCCCCATTGGAAGATGTCCCCTCTTTTCCAGGAACAACCAACATTTTTTTGATTTTTTTTTTTTTTTTTTTTTCTATTACGTTTTTTGTTTCCAGTATTTTTTTTTTTTTAATTGAAAAGCTTTTTACAAGAGGTATAAATCACATTCTAGGATAGCCTTTTGGTAATGCCAAGCCATATATCTCCTTAAACTTACATAAATGAAAATAAATACCAACTGAAGTTCATGGTTGCGGTGAGCCTAGCCTCATGCACAAAGATAAATAAATCTTACTACCGTGGTACTTGGCAACTTTAAACATGCCTAAGGTCAAGTTAGCCACTTTATCTTGACCGTAAACCGCAGAGGCACAATGTGTCCTTCACAGCGAAGTCTCAACAGGAGACCTCTATCCCATTACCAGAATACACACTCCACAGTCTCATGCACTGGCATAATTCGTGGCTGCCGACGACCTCCGCAACCCGAAAAAATAGGAGTCGATATCCCACACAATCAGTAAAGGGACCTCGTCTTCCAGAAGAAAGGGGACAGACAGAAAAGGACTAGAGAGAGAATAGAAAAGAAAGAGGGAAGGATGTGCCGACTCCTCCAATCCAGACCGATATCTAAACCTATAAGCCCAGGTGTCTCCCGATAGATATCGAATCCAGGGGCTCCAGGGTTCCTCAAACAGCTTGAGTTTGTCGCTCAGTATTGCGGATAGTCGTACCAAATCTATAGGCATCGCTGCTGACTTCCATGACCTGAATATCTTTGTCGCCACAAAAATAAGAGATCGACCTGCTTGTATGACCATTCTCCACAGGGCTGCAGAACAATGCCTTTATAGGCTTTCGCTTGCAATGGGAGAACAGACAGCAATAAAAACTGACAGGGGCTTTAATCCCCCTCCCCTCTATCCTAAACTAAAAAAGAAAATGTTTTGCCTTTAGTTATACTTTAGAACTATTTTAGTAAAACAAAAATGCTGTGTAGCGGGTGCCGCTCAGCCCGCCTGCGGCCCCACATCTCCTGCTGCCGCCTGAGGCACATATGGACACAGGCAGGGTGATAGGGACACTTCGTCCTCTCCTCGTCACTCTGCAAGCAACGCTCACGGAGGACACAGCTGCCCGCTCAGCTCCCTGCCCTGCTTCCTCATTGGCAGGGGGAGGGAACAACTCCCCAGCAAGAGCAGCAAAGGACCATGGGGCATGTAGTCCCCAGCACCAGCGGCCCCATTGGTAAAGATTCGGGACTAAAGACTGCTTTAACCCTAGCTATCCCAGAACCTTGGCTGTTTGATAGTTAAAGGGGTGCCCTACTCCTGTCTGACCCTTTTGAGTGCACTCAAAACTCAGTGTAGGATTTATATGTACCCTTGTATTTACAGTTCATATGCATTGTTTAATGCTAACTTGCCTGCTGTGTGTGAGATAAATTTGGTTTAAAGCTGAGTTACACCTAAAAGTGGAATTTCCGCTTTAAGGACTCCTGACCCCCTGATTTGCCACATGTGGCTTGTCATTTTTTGTATGTGTGTGTGTGTTGGGGGGGGGGGGGGTACCTAGTTTTTGACAAGTACCCAGCTCCCACTTCCTCTCACACCGCCTAGGTGACTCGAGTGGAAGTTCTCCTCTCCCCCTCCCTCCCTGCAGGTCCCAGAAGATTGCCCGGCTAATCAAGACGTGCAGCACGACCCCGGCTGTCAGGCTTCAAGCTGTCACAGCCAGGTGCCCACACTAGTGATACCGGCACCATGGAGAGGCGGGGGAGAGATCTGAGGCTTCGGGTGCTGGATTGTGGGACAGGTGAGTGTGTTTATTAAGTCGGCCACTACACTTTTTGTAGCTGCCAACTTTTAATAAACACAGAAATGGCTGGAACTCCACTTTACCTGTTACTTCTGTCAATCCGTATCAATAGATTAAGCAAATTTACCACTAAACAGGCGTGAACATATTTATTGGCAATATTCTGATTAGCCAGGCGAAAAGTACTTCCCACTTGTGTGGTTAATTGTGTCTGCAGTAACCCTGTTCCCTAGGTGTGCCAGAGGGGGGCGTAAGCTGTTGCCTAGGTGTGCCAGAGGGGGGGGCGGAAGCTGTTGCCTAGGTGTGCCAGAGGGGGGGCGGAAGCTGTCCCTGGGGTTGTACGGCAGAGTACAGAACCAAATATACCCAAACGGCTCCTTCGGGGGTGGCTCTACAGAGATATAAATCCAAATTACAGGTCAGCCCCGGGGGTGCTACATTTGGCCCCCAAGGTGTACTAAGTGGAGAAAGTTCCCCACGTTGTTTCCCGAAGCAGAAATCCCTTTCATTTCTAAATCCTGACACCGAATATTAAAGGGGCACTGCAGTCTGCTCACATAATTTGTAATAAAACCATCTTTGCCATGCTGAAGCTTCCCTCCAAACGCATATTATTTTATATATACTGTGATTCTGTACTTGCCAAATATGCTGCAGAAATCTCCCTCCACGGAGTCTGGCTGCAGCCATTTTAACTGTGGGCAGCTGAAGCTGCTGCCTGTTCACTTCCTGGATTTATGCAGATGCACAGAGGCACACCTCCAGCTCTGCAGCTTTCATTGGCCCTCTTATGACTCATCCCCCCCTCCCTTCCTGGCAAACGCTCAGAGGGAGAGAGAGAGCTGTGCAGATGTCATAAGCCTAGGCTTTTTACCAGACAAGAAACAGGAAGTGGGCTGTATAAGGTATTTACTGGCAGAAAAAAAGTTTTACTGTCCAAAGTTGAAACAACAACAAGGGCAGAAGATTTAATAGATGGAAAGTTGAAAAAATGACTGAAGGTCCGCTTTAATTAGTAGCTTTGAATGAATGAATGAGCTCCACCGTGGATTTATAGCTGTCTTTGTGCACACATGCCTCACCTTGTGATTCATCTTTGGTCATTGATGTTTGTCATTTTGTTGATGTCATATGAGAAGCGGCGAGTGTAACAACAAGTGGCTCGATCGTTTTCAAACATCCTTTTATTGAAGAGGACGATCTCTTGTTTATTATAATGAGGTGACATGATGGGAATTAGCTGTGCGAATATAAAGTGAACCTGTGCTTTACCCACCCAGGGACACAGCAACTGGTATAGAACAATCGCAATATTTGATTGTTCTGACTGTTCGACAGTGAAGGGTATTTAAAGAGGAACTCCACCCTCTTACGTTGTTGTTTTTTGTTTTTTCTTCCACCTTGACCACCGGTTGTCCTAAAAAATTAAAAAAAAAAATTTTAAAAAAAGGATACACGGCCACCTCAATTGAATTATTTTTACCATCTCCCCGAATGTGTGTAGAGGTAATGATGGCAAATCAGCCTTGTTGTGGTACTTGGTGATCCACAGTCCATTCTGAATATTGTGTCTGGGTTTCAGGTGGCCTCAAACTCGGGCACACAATTCAAAACCCGGACTGTCCGGGTGAATCCCGGACAGGTGGCAACTCTAGTCATGCAATCAGATTCCACTGCGGACCAAAAAAAGGGTCCTGCACCATTTTGTTCTGAATGCGATTTCACAACTGTGCCCCGAGCTACATCACCAATCTTGTCTCCAAATATCACCCAAATCGTCCTCTCCGCCCTTCTCAAGACCTCCTGCTCTCAAGCTCTCTCATCTCCTCCTCCCATGCTCGTCTCCAGGATTTCTCCAGAGCTTCTCCCATCCTCTGGAACTCGCTACCTCCACCGGTCCGGCTATCCCCTACTCTTGCTACCTTCAGGCGATCCCTGAAAACTCATCTCTTCAGGAAAGCCTATCATGTCTCCAACTAATCTTTTACCACTTCCATCAGTTCATTCCCCACAGTTACAACCTTTTGTACCACCTGCCCCACCCTATTAGATTGTAAGCTCTTCTGAGCAGGGCCCCCTTAATCCTCTTGTATTGTATTGTATTATAACTGTATTGTCTCCTTTTTTATATTGTAAAGCGCTGCGTAAACTGTTATGCCGCGTACACGCGGTCGGACTTTTCGGCTACAAAAGTCCGACAGCCCGTCCGACAGACTTTCGACTGACTTTTGGCGGACTTGCGGCAGACTTTCTAATGAACGGACTTGCCTACATACAATCACACAAAAGTCCGACGGATTCGTACGTGATGACGTACACCAGACTAAAATAAGGAAGTTGATAGCCAGTAGCCAATAGCTGCCCTAGCGTGGGTTTTTGTCTGTCGGACTAGCATACAGACGAGCGGATTTCTGGGTCCGGCGTAGTTACGACGTAAAGATTTGAAGCATGTTTCAAATCTAAAGTCCGTCAGATTTGCGGCTGGAAAAGTCAGCTGAAAGTCCAGGGAAGCCCACACACGATCGGATTGTCCGCCGGCTTTGGTCCGTCGGACTTTTGTTGACGAAAAGTCCGACCGTGTGTACGCGGCATTAGCGCTATATAAATCCTGTATAATAATAATAATTTCAGCCATACAGACTATATGTGATGTGCACAGCAATGTGGTGCGAATCACATGCGATGTTTGGCATCGCACCAGTGTGAACCCAGCCTAAAGCTTTGACAAATAAAAAAAAAAACATGGAAGCTGATTCTATACAGGGCTGCACCAGATTTTTCACTCTCCAGTTTTAGTAAATCAACCCCACATAGTCATAAAACCCTACCTGTCAGTGGTTTAAAAAGAAAAAAAAAATGGTGACTTTACTTCCACTTTAACACCTGAAAGTGAGTCCGTTCCAAGCGTGCATCACAGGAGGCACACAATTAAAGGGGCCCTCAAAGTTCACTTTAAATGCACTTCCTAAAAATAACGAGCACTTTATTTTTACGAAGGTGAGTTTTTTGGCTTTGCACCCTTGCTTTTTGGTGTATGGGAAGTCGTCAGCTGATAGGCTCGCTATGGCAGGTAGTCAGATGGCATGGATCGTCCAAGTCTGGGCAGGGTTAATCGGCAGAGGACTGTGCAGTAGGTGTGGCGGCTGTACAGTAGCTGTGGGGGCAGGAGAGGGATGCACAAGGCAGCTGCTGCTCAGTCTCTTCACAACTGGAAGGAGGCAGGATGTATGGAGCAGCATAGCTCAGTGCGGAGACTTATCTATGACATTCCCAGGTTCTGTAGAAACCATGACCAAACCCCGATGGATTGCTGGGCTCCTGACACTGCCAGACACCATGACTAAAGGAAATTCCTATTAATAAGGTAAGGTGATTATTGATCAGAGGATTGCAAAACACAAGGGAATGTGTCCTGCAGGATTTTGTACTTTGCAAAGTTTGCGGTGCAGCTGTGCTCTGCTTCTTGGTCTTTCTCTGTTTATAGCTTTTAGATCCCTTTTACTTGTCACAGATCAGCAATGATAACATTACAAAATGATTTCCAGCAGCGTTTAATGCCTGTTGACAGTCCTGCGTTTCCCCAGCAGTAGTCCACGTCTGGAAGATCGGCTCCTGGGAGGATTGTCCCTGGAAGTTTTCTTTGGACTTTTTTTTGTTTTTCCATACTTTTTATTGTTTTCTGGATAATTTGTACAAACAAGAAGTTATCATACAGAATGTGTCAAATGGGAAGAATGGTAAATACGGTATGTGCGGTTCATCTGATAATAATAATTTGTACTCTTAACGTAATAGTAATTAAGCATGAGTGAGCAGTTGGACCGTTTAATGTTTTATCAATTCTAGATTCCTTGTCAAAAACCCCTTCTAACTGAGTAATTTAGAGTATGATAAAGTATAATAAAATAAGATATAAAATAGGAATAAAATAAAAAACAAAAATAAAGAATAAACAACACAACAATATAAAAATAAAAAGGGAAGGAAAAGTAATGACTGAATTTGTTGTACCTACGTGTAAGAAAGTGTCATTTCAGTCCAGAGGCTATGTAGAGCAATGGAATCATTTCCAAAGGGATTTGCAGAGGGCTTTTTTATTCCCCCACCCGGACTTTCTATTACACGGTTGTCCTTTTTTACATTGTTTACAGCAGGGATACCTACTGTAATGAGGACTAGAGCCAGTCAACCCACTGTAATGAGGACTAGAGCCAGTCGAACTACTAAAAACAGGACTAGAGCCAGTAAACCTACTGCAATTAGGACTAGAGCCAGTAAACCTACTGCAATTAGGACTAGAGCCAGTAAACCTACTGCAATTAGGACTAGAGCCAGTAAACCTACTGTAATTGGGACTAGAGCCAGTCAACCTACTGCAATTAGGACTAGAGCCAGTAAACCTACTGTAATTGGGACTAGAGCCAGTAAACCTACTGTAATTGGGACTAGAGCCAGTCAACCTACTGTAATTGGGACTAGAGCCAGTCAACCTACTGTAATTGGGACTAGAGCCAGTCAACCCACTGTAATTGGGACTAGAGCCAGTCAACCCACTGTAATTGGGACTAGAGCCAGTCAACCCACTGTAATGAGGACTAGAGCCAGTCGAACTACTAAAAACAGGACTAGAGCCAGTAAACCTACTGCAATTAGGACTAGAGCCAGTAAACCTACTGCAATTAGGACTAGAGCCAGTAAACCTACTGCAATTAGGACTAGAGCCAGTAAACCTACTGCAATTAGGACTAGAGCCAGGAAACCCTACTGCAATTAGGACTAGAGCCAGGAAACCTACTGCAATTAGGACTAGAGCCAGGAAACCTACTGCAATTAGGACTAGAGCCAGGAAACCTACTGCAATTAGGACTAGAGCCAGGAAACCTACTGCAATTAGGACTAGAGCCAGGAAACCTACTGCAATTAGGACTAGAGCCAGGAAACCTACTGCAATTAGGACTAGAGCCAGGAAACCTACTGAAATTAGGACTAGAGCCAGTCGACCTTCCTGAAATTCGGACTAGTCAGTCAACCTACTGGTATGGTTTTGTGGAAGAATCTGGAGCTCCCAAGGAAACTGAATGTAAACATGGTGAGACTGTTAAAAACTCCATTCAGACATGACTTGGAAATAGAGGCTAAGATTCCGAAGCTGCATGGCAAGCATGCCAACCGCTCAGCCACCATGCTGCCCTGTGGTGCCTGTAGGGGTGTCATATTCAAGAAGCAGTAATGCTTGTTAGTTTAAATCTTGGATTAAACAAATTCAGTAAACGGATATTTATTTAAGCACCAAATGGTTACTTGGTAAACATTTCAGCTCATTCTTGTTGGTGCTGGCATCAGTCTAAACACATTTTATTGTGTAACATAAATACACACTCGGAGGTTGCTGGAAACATCTGCTATTGAAATCCTAGCGGCATAGTTTCAGCTTATGTAGGCTTTGATATTGTCGGAAGCCTCCAGAGTGCCAAATATCGAAATGTGATGTATTGGGAATTCATATTTTGGGGTTCTGCAATAAACATTTAAAAAGGACCCCTAACAGGTTTTTATTGCTGTATCCCCTGAGGGGAGATGTCCTTGTAGCCAGGACCTAAAGTGGGTTGTCACTGGAACAAGAACAATTGCTCTTCGTTCACCTCTATGGGTTTAGCTACAAATGGCTAGTCGAGTGAAAGAGACCCTTGGCAGGGGCTTTTAGGCCTGGTTCACACCTATGCATTTTTTGAGTGCATTTTTAGTTTTGCAGAAACACACTACAGTCAATTCAACATGGTTTCTTATGGGTCACTTTCACATCTATGCATTTTATGGAGAGGGACAAGGGACTTTTTTCTGGTTTTTGGTCCCATTTCAATGGATCAAAAACGTGTATTAAAAAAAAAACAACAAAATGCACCTGGAAAATGCAAACTGCAACCTCCATAGATGTGAACCAGGCCTTCGATGCAGGAAAAAAAAGTGCATCCAAGATCAGCAGAGTTTGGGCAGAAAAAAAACGCTTGGCGCTACTAAAAGCTGCTAAACGCTAAGTACGTTTAGCCCTTGAGCTTTTATTAACCACTTGCCGACCAGCCACCATCATACTGCGGCAGGTCGGCACCGTCCCGCAAACCGTCGTAGCTATACGCCGCTCCCTTTAAGCGTGATAGCAGGCCGCTGCACAGCCGGGGTGCTGATGCTCGTGACCGGCGGTTGCGATGACCCCTGGCCACAAGCGATCGCGGTCATGAGAGGCAGAACAGGTACGTGTGTATGTAAATACACACATCCCAGTTCTGTGAGGAGAGAGAGATCGCGATTTCCTACGAGCTGGGAACCACAATCTCTCATCTCCTATAGTCAGTCCCCTCCCCCCACAGTTAGAACACACACCTAGGGAACACAGTTAACCCCTTGATCGCCTCCTAGTGTTAACCCCTTCCCTGCCAGTGACGTTTTTACAGTAATCGGTGCATTTTTAAAGCACTGATCGCTGTATAATTGTCAATCGACCCAAAAATGTGTCAAAAGTGTTCGATGTGTCCGCCATAATGTCGCAGTCTCAATAAAAATCGCAGATCACCTTCATTACTAGTAAAAAAAAAAAAAAAAAATCATAAAAATGCTATAAATCTATCCCCTATTTTGTAGACGCTATAACTTTTGCGCAAACCAATCAATATACGCTTTTTTTGCAATTTTTATTACCAAAAATATGTAGAAGAATACATATCGAGGGATCATATCATATTTAAGGGAAATATCATATCGTATTTGAGGGAAAAAAAGTCGCTTTAAATCTGAGGGGTAGATCTGAAATGAGGGGAAGCTCTGCTGATTTTATCATCCAATCACGTGCAAGCTAAAATGCTGTTTTTTATTTTCCTTGCATGTTCCCCTCGGATCTACAGTGACTGCATTTCCAAGTGCACTTGTAGTGCAAAGTGGATTTGCCTTTAGTAAATAACCCCCCTATAACTTTCACATAAACCAATTAATATACACTTATTAGGATTTTTTTTTTTTACCAAAGACCTGTAGCAGAATACATTTTGGCCTAAATTTATGAAGAAACTTTTTTCTTTTTAATTTTTTATAGGTTTTATAGAGTAAAAAATGTTTTTTTCCAAAAGTTTTTGTATCCTCAGTATAATAAAAAATAAATTAAAAAAAAAACCCCAGTGGTGATCAAATGCCACCAAAAGACCTCTATCTGAGTAAAGAAATTACATAAATTTAATTTGCATACAGTGTTGCATGACCGGCGCAGTGCTGAATAGCAAAAAATGTTTCGGTCATGAAGGGGGTAAAACCGGAGCGCAAGTGGTTACAACAAAAAATGTCTACTAGTGTATGGCCAACTTTGAATGAATGAATGAATGAATGAATGATTTGTAAAGCGCTGCAATTGCGAACTGAATCGCCTCAAGGCGCTAGATGTATTCTCTGTAGCCAGCTTCTAGAAAAGGAAGGTCTTTAGTTTTTTCCTGAAGGCCTGGTGGTTTTCTTCCATGCGGAGGTTGGTTGGGAGAGCATTCCATAGTCGAGGTCCTTGGACTGCAAATCTACGTTCTCCCTTTGCTTTGTAGCGGTATTTGGGAATGATGAGGAGGTTTTGGTTAGCTGATCGAAGACTGCGATTCGGTGTGTAGTGTTTTATTTTTTCCCGGAGATATTGCGGAGCGTTTCCTTGTATGCATTTATGGGTGAGGCAGAGGGTCTTGAATATGATCCGATTCTTCACAGTTAGCCAATGTAGGCTTTTTAGAGATGGGGAGATGGATTCCCAGGGCTTTTTTCCTGTTAACAGTCTTGCCGCCGTATTTTGGATGAGTTGCAAGCGCGCAAGCTGATATTGGGGTAGACCTACGTAGAGGGAATTTGCGTAGTCAAGTCGGGAATTGATGATTGTTCCCACGACTGCCGCTTTGTCCTCTTCTGGGATGAAGGGGATGAGTCTGCGAAGCAGGCGGAGGAGGTGGTGGGATCCGCTCACCACCGATCCTATTTGTGCATCCATTGTCATTCCTGAGTCAAAGATGACTCCGAGACTCTTGACTTTGGTGCTGGGGGAGATGGTCTGTCCGAGGATGGAGGGTGGTGTCCACGGAGTCTTAATTTTGGAATTTTTGTTGGCTTGCAGGAGAAGAAGTTCTGTTTTTGATCCGTTGAGTTTGAGGGAGTTAGTGGTCATCCAGTCATTGATTAAAGTGAGGCATTTCTGTAGTTGCTGATGATGATCTTTTTGTCCGTTAATGCGAAGGTAGAGTTGGGTGTCGTCTGCGTATGAGTGGAAGCAGAGGTCCGTTTTCCTGATGATATTGAGAAGCGGGCGGATGTAGATGTTAAATAGCACTGGTGACAAGGGTGAGCCCTGAGGGACTCCACAGGAGACTGCCCGAGATTCCGAGGTGAATGTTCCTAGTTTCACTGTCTGAGAGCGATTCTCTAAGAAGGATGTAAACCACTTTGGTGGTGGCAGAATTTTTTTACTTGAATTTGTTGGCCAAATTGGCTATAATTGGTGCATCTTTGTGCTACAGAAAATGAGGGCGCTATATACTGTAATACAATAAACTTCCGTAATACTAAAAAGGATGCGTTTTATATTGAAGGGTTGAGAGTCTGTCTGCCGATGCAGTCACCTTCTTGCTATCTGGGATTATCTGCAGACACAAGTATTCTAGAAATGTCAGACCTCTCAACATTTTGGTTATTGGCAGATATCTGTCCATTAAAGACTTGATGCTTTGGATAAGGTTTTATCATGATTTAACTCTTCAGTGCCGAATCGCTTACATTCCACAGCAGCACCTCTATCGTCTCTACACCCACTGCAATACAATTTAAAGGATAGCTAAACCTAAGGGCAAAACTCAAATAACTTGCCGCCATATCATATTATTATTATTATTTGGTACCAGAAGTCTCGCAATCCTTAGCCTAAAAATGAATACAGCCACCACTGCTAAGAACATTTTTAGCAAGTACTTGTCGATCTTGCTGGAAATGCAGTTTCCTTGTCACTTAACAGTGAATTAAACAGAGTGAACTGAATTAACCACTTCAACCCCGGAAGGATTTGCCCCCCTTAATGACCAGGACATTTTTTGCGATACGGTGCTGCGTCGCTTTAACTGACAATTGCGCGGTCGTGCGACGTTGTACCCAAAAAAAATTGATGTCCTTTTTTTCCCAGAAATAGAACTTTCTTCTGGTAGTATTTTTTTTGCGCCCTAAACAAAAAAGAGCGACAATTTTGAAGAAAAAAACTATTTTCTTTTGCTGTATGCTATAATACATATCCAAAAAAAAATTAAATATATAAACATTCATTATTGATTATTATTACTGAGTATTCATCAGTTTAGGCCGATATATATTCTTCTACATATTTTTGGTAAAAAATCGCAATAGGGGTATATTGATTCGATTGCACAAAAGTTATCGCGTCTGCAAACTATGGGATAGATTTAGGGCCTTTTTTTTTTGTTTTTTTTTGTTTTTTTGTTTTTACTTGTAGTGGCGGCGATCTGTGATTTTTAGAGGACTGCGACATTGCAACGGACAAATCTGACCCAAATTCCACTTTTTGGGGACCAGTGACATTATTATTACATTAAACAGTGCTATAAAAATGCACCGATCGATGTATAAGTGACACTGGCAGGGAAGGAGTTAACACTAGGGGGGCAAACAAGTGGTTAAATATGTGTCCCTCAGCGCGTTCTAACTGTAGGGGGGATGGGCTGCCTGGGACATGACAGAGATCACTGTTCCCCAATCACTGGGAACAGCAGATCTCTGAGATGCCAACTGTCAGAACAGGGATCCGCCTTGTTTACAATGGCAGATCCCCATTCTGCCTCTGTATACAGCGATCGCAAGCGGCTGGCGGACGTCGAATCCGCTGGGCGTGCACCCGCAGTTTCACATGCACGGACCGACGTACAGGTACGGCGATTCATGCAGCGCTGCCAACCTGCAGCAGTAAATGTACGTGAGCTGGTCGGCAAGTGGTAAACTACTATTAGCCCCCCTCCTCACCCACCTTGTTATGGGTATGAAGAAAAGAAGTTGTTTACGAAGTCCAGCCTGGGTGACAACCATGTCTCCTTCCATAGATACAGTGGAGGAATGAGTGTTGTCACTCCAGGAAGGGGATTGTGCTACTTGCGGGATCACCTGGTGAAAATAAACAAAAACCTTAAAAAAAAATAAAAATAAACGAATGCAGCCACCACCTCTAAAGAACTGGTAAGCTACACTTACATTCCCTTTTTTTTGTATTTAGATGAGCTTTAAAGTGGTTGTAAACCTCAGACGTGAAATATGAACAAAGCATATCCCTCTATAGTGTGTACTTGTCTCACTTAGGTGCACTAAGTATCATTTCTGTCGGCTGTTTTGTTCCTCTGCTATAAGTGTATTTGGCAAGTTTTCCTGACACCAAGAGAAAAATTGTGACAGGGGAGTGATCTCCAGAAGATTGACAGCTTCAACTCTGTTCCTGTGTGCCGTGTGCAGGGGGGGGTGTCCCTTCCTTCCTTCCAATCAGCTATCAGAGCACTCCTCACCGAGCTCTGCAGAGTGTAACTTCAGCTCTCTGCTCCCTTTTTTTGACATCTCAGACGAGCTTTATAAATTCTGGACTTTAAACAGATGTAGAGAAGAGACACCTGCAGGCAGATAAACAGGTACAACTTATTTAGGAAGATTTGTTTCATCTCTGTATATAAAAAAAAAAACAAAATAGAAAAATCAGCATTTTTGGTCAGTGATTTACGATTTATGTGCGCAAATACGTGCAAACGAAGCCCGCAATGTCCCCAATCTCCCCGCTGGTGGCCGCATTAATCTTCAGGTGGACTCTGGCTCTGTGACTGGCCAGAGTCGCGTGACGTCACTCCCGGGCATATTTGTGGACACGTTATTATTTTAACGCTGCATTTTTGTTATTTGGTTTTTGGTGTACTATGTATCTACACTTTATTGCACGCGGCTGTTTAAATTTCACTGAAAGAGCGCTGACTTTATTTTACTATTATACTGGATCCAACAGCTGATCTTTACCGTATATAGCAGGCGATGCATCGTGCAGTTCTGCAGCTTTCAAACTTGCAGGCCATGCTGGGATTTTTTGTTCTGGGTGCCGGAAGGGTTGTTCAGAGCTGAGACACTTGTAGACAGTGGTCATCCAGTCTGGTGACAGATTAAGAAATAATAACTCTCTCTATATACAGTATCTCATAAAAGTGAGTACACCCCTCACATTTTTGTAAATATTTTATTATATCTTTTCATGTGACAACACTGAAGAAATGACACTTTGCTACAATGTAAAGTAGTGAGTGTACAGCTTGTATAACAGTGTAAATTTGCTGTCCCTTCAAAATAACTCAACACACAGCCATTAATGTCTAAATCGCTGGCAACAAAAGTGAGTACACCCCTAAGTGAAAATGTCCAAATTGAACCCAAAGTGTCAATATTTGGTGTGTCCCCCTTTATTTTCCAGCACTGCCTTAACCCTCTTGGGCATGGAGTTCACCAGAGCTTCACAGGTTTCCACTGGAGTCCTCTTCCACTCCTCAATGACAATATCACGGAGCTGGTGGATGTTGGAGACCTTGCGCCCCTCCACCTTCACTTTGAGGATGCCCCACAGAAGCTCAATAGGGTTTAAGTCTGGAGACATGCTTGGCCAGTCCATCACCTTTATTCTCAGTTTCTTTAGCAAGGCAGTGGTCATCTTGGAGGTGTGTTTGGGGTCGTTATCATGTTAGCATACTGCCCTGCGGCCCAGTCTCCGAAGGGAGGGGATCATGCTCTGCTTCAGTATGTTACAGTACATGTTGGCATTCATGGTTCCCTCAATGAACTGTAGCTCCCCAGTTCCGGTAGCACTCATTTAGCCCCAGACCATGAAGCACCCTCCACCATGCTTGACTGTAGGCAAGCCACACTTGTCTTTGTACTCCTCACCTGGTCGCCGCCACAAACGCTTGAAACCATCTGAACCAAATAAGTGTATCTTGGTCTCATCAGACCACAGGACATGGTTCCAGCAATCCATGTGCTTAGTCTACTTGTCTTCAGCAAACTGTTTGCAGACTTACTTGTGCATTATCTTTTAGAAGAGGCTTCCTTCTGGGACGACAGCCATGCAGACCAATCTGATGCAGTGTGTGGAGTATGGTCTAAGTGCTGACAGGCTGACCCCCACCCCTTCAACCTCTGCAGCAATACTGGCATATATCTATATATGTCTATTTCTGAAAGTCAACCCCTGGATATGACGCTGAGCACATGCACTCAACTCCTTTGGTCGACCATGGCGAGGCCTGTTCTGAGTGGAACCTGTCCTGTTAAACCGCTGTATGGTCTTCAGTTTTCAGGGTCTTGGCAATCTTCTTATAGAAGAAAAAGAAAAGCCACTCTCAAAACACAGGTTCCAAATGATACACACCCTTGATAGGCACTCAGGTGCAGGCTCTGCTGGAATCAGAGAACAAATGAATAAGCCTGGAAGGCAGCACTCCTATACAACACCTTTATTGGGTTAAAATCCAGTGTACAGCAGTCAATCCATACGGTACAAAAGAGGGGGATGCAAGCAGCTTGTACCGTATGGACTGACTGCTGTACACTGGATTTTAACCCAATAAAGGTGTTGTATTGGAGTGCTGCCATCCAGGCTTATTAGTTTGTTCTCCAATCTTCTTATAGCCTAGGCCAGTGATGGCGAACCTTGGCACCCCAGATGTTTTGGAACTACATTTCCCATGATTCTCATGCACTCTGCAGTGTATGTGAGCATTATGGGAAATGTAGTTCCAAAACATCTGGGGTGTCAAGGTTCGCCATCACTGGCCTAGGCCATCTTTATGTAGAGCAACAATTCTTTTTTCAGATCCTCGGAAAGTTCTTTGCCATGAGGTGCCATGTTGAACTTCCAGTGACCAGTATGAGAGAGTGAGAGCGAGAACACCAAATTTAACACACCTGCTCCCCATTCACACCTGAGACCTTGTAACACTAATGAGTCACATGACACCGGGGAGAGAAAATGGCTAATTGGGCCCAATTTGGACATTTTCACTTAGGGGTGTACTCACTTTTGTTGCCAGCGGTTTAGACATTAATGGCAGTGTGTTGAGTTATTTTGAGGGGACAGCAAATTTACACTGTTATACAAGCTGTACACTCACTACTTTACATTGTAGCAAAGTGTCATTTCTTCAGTGTTGTCACATGAAAAGATAGAATAAAATATTTACAAAAATGTGAGGGGTGTACTTACTTTTGTGAGATGCTGTATATTTTCATATCCTATAGGTCTGTAATCCCTTAACCTTTCATTATTTGGGTTTGGGTTACTTGATTGACCGGGTTTGATTTTCCTGGCCGATTGTTGCTCTTTTCTCAGAATACATTTGGCAGGGTTTCCCCAGAGTGTTTGTAGATTCCTGTTTACACATTAGTCTAAAAATAAAAATCATACAACATTGGATCATTTATTATTATAATACAGAATGTAGGGCCCTTTCACACTGATCAGTTTTCGATCAGTTGTTCTCTTCAGTTAATAAAGGGGAAGAAAATTGCATGAAAAATGCATCCCTTTTATTCCTATGGAACTCTTCACACTGGTCCATTGTGTTTCAGTTGCGTTTTTAAACGTCCTGCTTGCTAAATTTGTGATACGGTAAAAAAAATCACATATGACACAAAAATGCAACACAGCGCTGCAAAAACATATTTGCAACAGAGCAGTGTGAAAGAGCTATTACCAAAAGCGAAAGAAAAATGCATGACCATTAACTCTGCGTTCACACTTCTCTGTTTCAAAAACGAAATAAAAATGATTATACATTTTTTTGCTGTATTTCCAGTGCATTTTGCGCCTGTGAAAAAAGGACAAGTAACCCAACTGCCATGTTTTTGATGCATTTTCCATTTTTTTCAGTGGAAAGGTGCATTTTTGGCACAGTTTTTTTTTTTTTTTTTTTTTTTTGCACCAATAATAGTTGACTGGTGTGAAGAGTTCCATAGGATTTATTGGTCATGCGATTTTCATGCATTCTTGCCACTGCACTGTGTTTTTAATGCGCTTTTGCCCCGTTTGTCCCATAGGCACGTTGCACTTTCAATATTTTTTCATTCATTTCAATAGAGAGGGGTGTGTTTGCAGTTTTTTTACCGCCTCAAAAATGCAGCAAGCAGGACTTTTAAAATGGACCAGTGTGAAGAGTTCCATAGGATTTAAAGGGATGCATTTTTCTTCCGCCTTTTTTTTTTTTTTTTTTTTTTTTTTTACTGAATAACTGATCAAAAATTGATCAGGATGAAAGGGCCCTATGGCAAAAATGGAGATTTCAGGGATTTGACCAAAGATGCAGAAAGTAGGAGATAGCCGGACAGATTGGGGTAAGGAGTTGCAGACAATAGTAGAAGGCTTTGGAGAAGTCCTGGAAGGCAAGCATGGGAGGAGATGACAAAGGAGATGGAGAGCAGGAGGTCATGGGAGGAGAAAGGACATTTTGGGTGATATTTTGAGACAAGGTTGGTGATGGCAGAGCTGTGGATGGCTTTATATGTTGTTCGTAATTTGAATATATTTGTTGGCGATTAAAAGACAGTGGAGGGATTGGCAGAGAGGGGTAGCAGATGGTGAGCGGTTGGTAAGGTTGATAATTCTGGCGACCGCATTTATTATGGACTGAGAGAGGATAGTTTGCATTGAGGTAAGCCAAAGAGGAGAAAGTTGCTAATATAGTCAAGGTAAGCGATAATGAAGGAGTTAGGCCGGCCATACCTGGATCGAAATTTAGCCGGTTCAGCAGGGACTGGCCGAAGTTCGATCCATGTACGGGCTAGCTGGTTGCACTATTGATGGACTTGTGTACAACCAGTCTTTCGGGTTTCTCGTGAATAATCAGTGCTGTCGGCTATAGCCGACAACACTGATCATTGTATTCTGCCGGCGGGGAAGGCTCCTTGCCAGCAGAATACTATAGCTTAGCGGGAGTGACTCCCCTATCCACATCGAATGTGTTTATAGGGGAATCGGTTCACCAGTGGGGTGAACAAAAAACAATGAATCATGTATGGCCTGCCTTAGAAACTTTAGTAGTGTTGTTGGTTAAAAAGTCTATGACCATCTTAACATGTTCCAGATAAAAAATACTAAACTTGTAGATGGGTACCCAGATAAGGTACTTAAAGCTTGTTTGATCCACAGGAGTACAGTTCGTTCTGCACTCCTGTGACCCGTTTTCAGCAGACAGCGGGCTGAAGTCACACAGCTGGTCCAGGCTGAGGCAAGATAGCAACAAAATTGGTTGGGATCTGCCCACAACCCTAAACCGGCACCTGGCTCAGCCTCTCAGCGAGCCGCTCCTGCCCCATCCACAGCCCAGAGCTCAAGTGAGGGGGGGGTTGCAGAGCAGAGAGCTGGTGGCAGTACTTACAGTCACCAGCTTTCTGCTGACAGCTCTGAGAACTGAGCGATTAGCGGTGTTTGATCGCTCGGTTCTCAGTTCTTAGGGCCGGCAGGGGACAGATGCAGCATTGGACCGATGCTGCATCCACCTAGGTAAATATGATTTAAAAATACCCCCCCCCCCCCCCAAACTTCTATTTTAAGCACAATAAGGTACCAGACCTCCTGCGTTATGATAGACCTCTTCACAGCACCACTGGAGCCTCACAAAATTCCTCTGCAAATACTAGATTTCTAGGATTCCATATAGGACATAGCTTGGGTCTGGTGATGGGCAGCTCAGCTGTGAAGCGCGGTCATATGGAGGTTCACACCCACATTTTTTGGAAGTCTGGCTATTTGGGTGGGCTGTGGTGGGAGTTACTTCAATGCAGAAGCTATGGTGTGGTGCCCTATGGGTAATATTTTGTATTAATATTTCCAGTATGGGTTTTCTTTGAGGGCCCGTTTACACTTGTGTGTTGTAACCATGCATGCAAAGATATGCGCATTGCTACAATGCATTGCAGTGAACCTGCTCCTTGTGCGGTTGGTTGCAGTGTTATTTATTGTGAATGGTGCTCCCAACTCTTTGTACAGTGGAGCGCAATGCACCACAGTGCATCACAACGAATATATGGCTGCCTTTTGAAAAAAAGGGTCGTTCGTGTTTTTTCTTCATTTTTGCTGCACTGGCAGCCCATTTATAATGGACTGCCTTAACACAACGTACAATAAAGCATGCCTTAAGGCATGTTAAGAAACCACAAGGCAACGTTTTAGTATGAATGGGTCCTAAAATAGATAAATAGTGAGGTGTCTTCAGATTGAGGTGTTGCGGTGACTTTCTTATACCGTTATTGTTAGCGGTGATGACCCATGTAGCAAGCCCCAGCTGTTTATAAAGCGCCGTTCCTTAGTGGCTTTGTATGTTAATGTGACCTCTGTGTGTTTTTTTTCCTGCGGATGGCTCGAGATTCATTCACGGATTTCTTCAGACTCCAAACAAAAGTGCAAGATAAACACTGCGAGACAAAACTTTCCCTTCCTGTACAGACCTGTTATGCGTTTTTCGCAGTGGGACCGCTTTAACCTCTTCGTTATCAGATGGAGTTTAGGTGGCCCCAGATCTCAGCTGGAGATGTGAAGTCCTGGAATGTGAACAGATAAAAGACAAGGCTGTCCTATAGGAGGAAACTGGAGGGGTTCTTCTCTACCATCTATATACAGTAGATGTCTGTTTTATGACTCCATTACATATACAATGCACACATACACATGTATATTCTTCCTGTAGGTGCCATCTGTATGGGTGGCCATGAATCTCCCAATAATCCAACTAAATGTTCATGGTGTTGACCGTAGTTTGCAATTATGGGGCCTCTCCCTTCAATTGTCCATCATGCCTAGCCAAAAGTTTTTTTTTTTTTTTTTTCTCCCAGTCCGATTGCATAGGATTTGGTAAGAATGCATGTAGGGAGTGGGAATGTGGAGTATTTGAGGTTGGGGGCACAAAAAGGACAAGTGTGCTTTGTTTGAGGGCCTGTTCTCATCATGTTTCAGCAGTAAGGTTCACCAAGGACCTATGTTTTTCTGCATAAAAATGCATATCAAGTAGAAGTCCCTTTCTTTGCTATGAAGCTAGTTCACATCTGTGTGCTGGAGTTTAGTGTGAAATCTAAAAGGACACCATATGGAAATATACTATTCATACCCATGCATACAGTCAGTGTCACAAGTCCTCTTACTCTTGCATGAAACATAACCACATGTGGTCATTGTTCTTTGCAGCAATACTGTGCTTCCAGACCATATTGACGCACCCCTAAGTGGTATACATGATGACCTGTGTTCATGGGAAAAAGGTCAAGGCCCTTTCACACCCAACACAGTGAGATGCATTTTTGACTGCACTCCAACTGCATAGACAGACAAAATCCAGGCTATACTACAGTGAGGGAAAAAGTATTTGATCCCCTGCTGATTTTTTACGTTTGCCCACTGATAAAATACTTGATGTGATTATAGCCGTATTAGTGCAATTGTGACAGAGAAAATTGAGTACTGTCCGTGATACTTTTTTTATTTGCACAAACATACAATTTTTCAGGACAAGCTTTCGGGGTATGTCCCCTTCTTCAAGGTCCCACTGACAAAGAAATGATCAGTCTATAATTTTAATGATAGGTTTATTTTAACAGTGGAAGACAGAATAACAACAAAAATATCCAGAAAACCACAAAAAAGTTATAAACTGATTTGCATTTTAATGAGTGAAATAAGTATTTGATCACCTATCACTCAGCAAGATTTCTGGCTCCCAGGTGTTTTCTATACAGGTAACGAGCTTAGATTAGAGCACTCTCTTAAAGGGAGCGCTCCTAATCTCAGCTTGTTACCTGTATAAAAGACACCTGTCCACAGAAGCAATCAATCAGATTCCAATCTCTCCACCATGGCCAAGACCAAAGAGCCGTCCAAGGAGGTCAGGGACAAGATTTTAGACCTACACAAGGCTGGAATGGGCTACAAGACCATCACCAAGCAGCTTGATGAGAGGGTGACAACAGTTGGTGCGATTATTCGCAAATGGAAGAAACCCAAAATAACACTCAATCTCCCTGGGTCTGGGGCTTGAGGCAGGATCACATCTTGTGGAGTTTCAATGGTCATGAGAACGGTGAGGAATCAGCCCAGAACTACACAGGAGAATCTTGTCAATGATTTCAAGGCAGCTGGGACCATAGTCACCAAGAAAACAATTGGTAACACTGCGCCATGAAGGACTGAAATCCTGCAGCACCCACAAGGTCCTCCTGCTCAAGAAAGCACATATCAGGCCCATCTGAAGTTTGCTAGTGAACATCTTAATGATTCCGAGGAGAACTGGGTGAAAGTGTTGTGGTCAGATGCTAAACTCAAGCTCTTTGGCCTCAACTCGCCGTGTTTGGAGGAGGAGGAATGCTGCCTATGACCCCAAGAACACCATCCCCACCGTCAGACATCGAGATGGAAACATTATGCTTTGGGGATGTTTTTCTGATAAGGGGACAGGACAACTTCACCGCATCAAAAGAACGATGGACGGGGCCATGTACTGTCAATCTTGGATGAGAACCTCCTTCCCTCAGCCAGGGCATTGAAAATGGGTCGTGGATGGGTATTCCAGCATGACAATGACCCAAAACACACAGCCAAGGCAACAAAAGAGTGGTTTAAGAGGAAGCACATTAAGGTCCTGGAGTGGCTTAGCAAGTCTCCAGACCTTAATCCCATAGAAAATATGTGGAAGGAGCTGAAGGTTCGAGTTACCAAACATCAGCCTTGAAACCTTAATGACTTGGAGAGGATCTGCAAAGAGGAGTGGGACAAAACCCCTCCTGAGATGTGTGCAAACCTGGTGGCCAACTACAAGAAACGTCTGACCTCTGTGATTAACAACAAGGGTTTTGCTACCAAGTACTAAGTCATGTTTTGTGAAGGGGTCAAATACTTATTTCATGCATTTAAAATGCAAATCCATTTATAACTTTTTTTATATTCAAATTTTTCTAGACTTTTGTATTATTCTGTCTTTCACTATTAAAATAAACCTACCATTAAAATTCTAGACTGATCATTTTTTTTGTCAGTGGGCAAACGAACAAAATCAGCAGGGGGATAAAATACTTTTTTCCCCTCACTGTATGGGCATAGTTCACACTATTGCAGTGCAGTACAGTGCAGTGTAGAAATGTACAGCATGCTGCATTTTTCTGCAGCACAAAAACGCATGCAAACGCACTGCAACGCATCACAGTGCACAAAAAAGCCCAAGAGAAGAGGGAAGTAACCTCGCAGGACAAATGCAGATAGAAAAATGCGTGTCAACTGCATGTAGAACACGCATTAAATGCATGCATAGGTCCAAGGATAAAAAAAAACGGTTACTTGCAGTTTCTGGTGTGAATGGGCCCTTAAGGGGCATCATTCGAACCTGGATGAGTAGTAGGACGGAGTGGACTTTGTCCCAGGGACAGAGATGAAGGTATTTCCGTGAAAGCCACATTAAAAAAAAAAAAAAAAATTGCAATTGCTGGCCAATTTATTTATTCAGAGTTGGCCTTTAAAGATAAATACATGCTGTAGGGGGCAGTGTCCGTGCAACTTTACAGCCGGTCCTATGCAGCTTCAGAACGTTGCGTTACTCTACTACTTCTTTTTTTTTTTTTTTTTAAATCTCAGAATCAGATTTATTTTCAGACCCCCCCTCACCTTCTTTTTTTTTTTTTTTTATTGTTTTGAAGGGTTTTATTTTCCATTGTAGAGTAGAAGTGATTGTTCAGGATTTTAGGGTACTTTCCGTGGAGGAACTATTAGCGGCACATTGCTAGAGCTTGGCATGTTAACATGGTATGTGATAACCTGGCATGCCTATCTGCTAAAATAATAATTGCTTTCAAATATACATCCTGAGAGGTTTTTGCAAAAAAAAATGCTTTGCCACAAGCCATTCCAGTTAGTACATTTTCAATGAGTACACAGTGGGATTGATTTACTAAAACTAGAGAGTACAAAATCTGGTGCAGTTGTGCATGGTAAGTGTGCATGGTAGCCAATCAGCTTCTAATTTCAGCTTGTTCAATTAGGCTGCGTTCCCACTAGTGCGACATAAAAAGTTGTGCGATTTTACACACTGGCATGCAAGTCGCAAGAAAGTTGCATCAAAGTAGTACAGGAACCTTTTTCAAGTTGCCGCAACTTTAAGTTGCATAGAGTGGAAGGGGTGCCATTGAAATCAGTGGGCTGCGGCCTGTCATGGGACTTTGTGTCCAAGGTCGCATGACAAGACGCACTAGTGGAAATGGAGCCTAAAGCTGCCTACACATTATAGTTATATTATATATTACAGTTTTCTTGTACAATTTTCCTTTTAGATGTAGCAAAACCATATAATATGAGGTCAAACCTAAACACTTTGTATGCAATCAGGCAACCCTTGCACTATATAGTTGAAGGTAAATCTAAAGGAAATTGAACAAAAAAAATTGTATAATGTGTAGCCAGCTTTAAGCTTTGAAAATAAACCTGGAAGCGGATTGGTTTCTATGCACTGCTGCACCAACCCCATTGAGTTATTATGTTAAAGTTTATGTGAAAATAGTTTTTTTTTCAAATACATATTTTCTCCACTCTAGTTCATCCCAAAGGTGTTCTATCGGGTTGAGGTCAGAACTCTGGAGGCCAGTCAAGTTCCTTCACCCCAAACTCGCTCATCCATGTCTTTATGGACCTTGCTTTGTGCACTGGTGCACAGTCATGTTGGAACAGGAAGGGGACATCCCCAAACTGTTCCCACAACGTTGGGAGCATGAAATTCTCCAAAATGTCTTTGTATGCTGACGCCTTAAGAGTTCCCTTCACTGGAACTAAGGGGCCAAACCCAACCCCTAAAAAAACAACCCCATACCATAATCCCCCCTCCACCAAATGATTTGGACCAGTGCACAAAGCAAGGTCCATAAAGACATGGATGAGTGAGCTTGGGGTGGAGGAACTTTACTGGTCTGCACAGAGTCCTGACCTCAACCCAATAGAACACCTTTGGGATAAATTAGAGCGGAGACTGTGAGCCAGGCCTTCTCGCCCAACCTCAGTGCCTGACCTCACAAATGCGCTTCTGGAAGAATGGTCAAACATTCCCATAGACACACTCCTAAACCTTGTGGACAGCCTTCCCAGAAGAGTTGAAGCTGTTATAGCTGCAAAGGGTGGGCCAACTCCATATTGAACCCTACGGACTTGAGCCTCGTACACACAATCAGACCGTTCGTCCGTTTTTTGTTGGCATGCTAGTCTCCTGTCGAAAGTGAAGAGGTTACTCGCCATACGAAAATTCTTTACCACAGAATACAACTTCAGAAGTTACGTCGTGTTGAATAATTTTGTATGTATTCTTTTGTTTCTGAGCATGCGTAGTCTTGCTCTTATGATTTTTTTTTTTTTTTTGGGGGACGAAAACCGTACTGATTAAACGAAAATCGGACGTTGAGTTCATGTTCGACAAAAAATTATGGTCTGCACATCCAGCTTTTTTCGGACGAAAAAAACGTAATCGGCTGTCGAAAGCACCGTACTAACGATCCGAAAATCGGCAGATCATTCGTCGAAGCGAAATTTTACTTCCGATTTTCATATCGTGTGTACGGGCCTTAAAACTGGGATGCCATTAAAGTGGTTGTAAACTCTGTTACATCACTTTGTACCTACAGGTAAGCCTATAATATGGGCGGCACAGTGGTGTAGTGGATAACACTTTCTCCTAGCAGCAAAAGGGTTGCTGGTTCAAATCCCGACCATGACACTACCTGCCTGGAGCTTACATGTTCTCCCTGTGCCTGTGTGGGTTTCCTCTGGGTACTCCGGTTTCCTCCCACACTCTAAAGACATGCTGGTAGGTTAATCGGTTCCTGTCTAAATTGGCCCTAGTATGTATGAATGTGTGTTAGGCACCTTAGATTGTAAGCTCCTTGAGGGCAGGGACTTATGTGAATGTATGTTATGTGAATGAATGGACAATATAAGTACTGTATTTATTGGCGTATAACACGCACCTTTTCACCCTGAAAATCGGGTGCAAATAGCGTGTGCGTGTTATACGCCAATACTTCAATTTTAGCTGCCCCGGGGGGGATAGGGAGTGGGACTCAACGAGTGCCGTCAGATTACATACAGTGAGAATCTCCTAAGTTCGTCTCCTGGGCCGCCATTGAACGATCATAGGAGATTCTCACCGTATGTAATCTGTTGGCGCTCATCCCGCCCCCCTCCCTGTCCCCTCTAGGCTGCAGATGGGCATCGATCAGGCTGCACTGATGGCAATGGTGAGGCTGCTGCATTGATGGCAATGGTGAGGCTGCTGCATTGATGGCAATGGTGAGGCTGCTGCATTGATGGCAATGGTGAGGCTGCTGCATTGATGGCAATGGTGAGGCTGCTGCACTGATGGCAATGGTGAGGCTGCTGCACTGATGGCAATGGTGAGGCTGCTGCACTGATGGCAATGGTGAGGCTGCTGCACTGATGGCAATGGTGAGGCTGCTGCACTGATGGCAATGGTGAGGCTGCTGCACTGATGGCAATGGTGAGGCTGCATTGATGGCACTTGTGAGGCTGCAGATGGGCATTGATCAGGCTGCACTGATGGCAATGGTGAGGCTGCAAATGGGCACTGACTCTTATTTTGCTTCAAAGTTCCTTATTTAAAATTAATTTTTTTTTTTTCCTGAAACTTCCCTCTTAAAATGACTGTACGTGTTATACGTTGATAAATACGGTAACTGAAATAAAAATAGGCTTACCTGTGGGTACTGTAAATATCTCTTAAACTTGCAGAGTTTGAGATATTCACTAGCTTTTATCAACATCATCGGCACATGCACACCCGCTGGTGCCGCTTTTTCAGGTCTTGTGCCGTGATGTCATCGCGGCTCCGGTCAGTCACAGCGCCGGAACCCGTGAACCCGGAAGTAACTCCAGTGAAAGATGTTGGCTGTGTACTCTGGTGTGTACGGTGCCAATTCAGGGCATCGTTCTAAGGTGAGTATTTCATAATGAGCTAGCCTGCGATGCATACTAGCTCATTATGCCTTTGTCTTGCAGTTTTGGGAGGTTTACAACCTCTTTAAAGTTCATGTAAAGGCAGGCGTCACAATACTTTTGACAATATAATGTATTTATATCAGACAGTCAGCTAACATCCCTGCTCAGCAGACTGATTGTTCAAAGTGTTAAGACAACCTATTGCTTTATCCTGGATAGGCAAACCATAGGATCGCTCTAATGTTCCCGAGAGTCCTACACCTACAGTAGGGAAAGTCTTGGGTTGAAACCAGTTCATCTGACAGTTTGTTGTGCAAAGAAACCATAGCGCCCCTATGTGAATACAGGGAGGGCAATACAAACTCCATGCAGATGTTATCTGCAGAAATCAAACCGCTGAAGCCAAAATGTATGCTTTCCCTTTCGTCTTCCATTTTTTATTATTGCTAGATTTATTTCCTGATACTCTTACTGTTGCTCCATACATAATCTTATGGCAACATAACCCTGGAATGATGTGCACACACAAAGTATCATTTGGTTTTTATATGTTTATGGCCTGGAGGGAGAATGGATTACAGTTTAAACCCACATGCCTCGCCCTTTCTGTGGTTCACAATGAATTCCAGCCCTGTGGTATTCAAGGCGGTTAAAAAAAAAAAAAAAAAAAAGGTTTAAATTGCGAAAGGTTCACCAGGAACTTTGGGAACATGGGCAGCTGTATGTTCAAATAGAGGCCCAGAGGAAGTGAGCGCAGTGTTGTCAGCAGGAGCATACATCACTTTGTAGGCGAAGACTGGGCTACAGCAATACTTTGACTGAAAATCACGAGAAAATGTGTTTTTTCTGTGGGTCTTTATAAATGTGTGATTTTTTTTTTTTTTTTTTGTACGGTAATGTGCTTTATAGACTGGCTTAGTGCTTCACAGCATTGGGAAGTAAACCATACATTGAGATTAATCTTACTGCACAATATAATTACAATTTTTTGGGGGGTCAAAATGTGAAGAATTAGATTATGTTGAGGAGAGATAGAACAGCTGTCTCATGTGTAAAAAAAATTGTGTCCCCCAGAAGCAATGATAAACTACAATGCTTTCATTTTACATAGGCGATGATTTTAAAACCTCTGCAGCTCATCCAATAAGAGTTAACTGTAAATTATTCCTTTAACTCTGGCTTGCTCAGCAGTACCTAAGATGTGTTGTGCAATCGCCATACTGTATGTTTTTCTTTGCACTTTATGTATATGCATACATGCGTTGAGGGGGGGGGCTTATTTTATTAGGTTTTATTCTTTTAAAACAAATGTAAATTTTTTACTTTGATAGTACTGCGATCACAAGGGGGCTCTTTGAGACATCAGGGGTCTAAAAGACACATAATGTCTCCATGCACTTTGACTTAAAGTAGCTGTAGAGGCGCAAGGTTTTTTTTACCTTTTTATATTTTTATGCATGAAGGTAAAAAACCTTCTGTGTGCTGCTCCCCCCACAGCCCCCACTAATACTCGCCTGAGTACTCGCCTTGATCCAGCGATGTGCATGAGAGCCCCAGCTGTCCTCGGACTGCCTCTCCTCATTGGCTGAGGAGATCACAGTGAGTGAGCTAATGAGGAGAGAGTGGTGGGCAGGGCCAAGCTGCGCCTCTGTTTTTATGGATGCATAGAGCAAAAAAAAAAATTGGCTGAGGGGAGGATTTGTGGAAAAAAAAATGTTATGCTCAAATAAGCTCAATAAAAAGCACACAAAAGCACAAGCTTCTTCAAGCTTTTAGGCAGAGTTACAACAGTTCAAATGCCTGTAAAAGCAGTGTGCATGAGCCCGTACAGAAAATGTTCAATCTGTTGTTTTTCCAGGTACAGCCTGCTGTCATCTGACAGTTGTGAACTTGGAAGTGCTCAGAGCAAAGTGCTTCTGGGTTTACAGAATGGAGTGGAGACCGAGCATGTGATCTCACTAGCCAACCTAACACACAGTTTGTGGCCCCAGGAAAAGCAGGAACCAGGGAGGAGGGGAGGCCGCTTCCACTTCCTGTAGAAATGATCAGGTCTCATCTCTCACTTTTTCACTCCGGCCTAAGCAAGCTGCTTACATGCTGTCAAGCCACTGATCACTTTTACTTTAAAGCCTACTGGTGCATTTAAAAAAAAAAAAAAAAGCTCCAATGGGAGTTGATATGAAGAAAAAAAGCTGGATAGATGGGAGGAAAGCATGGTCATGTGACTTGTCAAAAAAAGGGAGAATTGTCAACCCAGGAACAGAAAAGCATAGACGGGAATAAAGACATTGAGTATTTCTAAACCTTCCTCACACCAAAAATGTGTCTTTGGTTTCCTCTGTGTCACTGGGAGATAACTTGAGAAATCTCTCTCTGATATGGATACTGTTGGCAATAAAACTTCAGAGGATCTAAGCTTTCCTTGACCTATTCCCCCTACCAAGGTCCTAGGTGTAATCCTGGACTCCGAACTATCCTTTCAGCCCCACATCCAATCGCTGTCCAAAGCTTGCTGCATAAACCTCTGCAACATCTCCAGGATACGCCCCTTCCTAACCAATGTCACCACAAAGCTTCTAATCCACTCCCTGGTCATCTCATGCCTTGACTACTTCTACTCCTTCCTCATTGGCTTACCTCTAAATAGGCTTCCCCCCTTCAGTCCATCATGAACAATACTGCCTGGCTCATCCACCTTACAAACCACTCGGCGTCTGCTACCCCTCTCTGCCAATTCCTCCATTGGCTGCCACTCAACCAACAAATTTAAATTCAAAGTACTAACAATGGCTTACAACTCTGCCCCAGCTTCATCACTAACCTGGTCTCAAAATACCAACCAAATCATCCTCTTTGTTCCTTCTCTCAAGACCTCCTGCTCTCTAGCTTCCTTGTCACCTCATCCCATGCTCACCTCCAGGACTTTCTCCGAGCCTCTCCCATCCTCTGGCATGCTCTACCCCAATCTGTCCGACCATCTAATTTTGTCTACCTTTTAGACAATCCCTGAAAACTCTTCAGAGAAGCCTATCTGGCCCCCACCTAACAACTCTACATTTATTTTTGCCATCAGCCCATCCCACACAGTTATTACCTCTTGTATCTCCTGACCCTCCCTCTTAGACTGTTAGCTCCAACAAGCAGGGCCTTCTGATTCCTACTGTATTAAAGTGTATTGTATTTGCACTGTCTACCCTCAAGTTGAACTAGCACATTGATTGCAGGCTTTGTTCAGATCACAGAATGGCTCCCCCCGCCCCCCCCCCATCCCTCCCCAGGACAAGGTTCTGTTTGTTGCAGCATAACTATTCTTTTTGCTGAGGTCCTCCATACTTCATAGCTGTAACCGTCTAGCCTTCCATTTATAAAAAACGGTTTTAGACCCAATTGTGCCTTGGATTCCCAACCCTTGTCTGCATATTTTATGAACAACTCTGATTCTTTACTTTAACTTGGCGAATGTTAGTGTTTATTTGCAAATTGGAAAGTATTTAAATGAATAATCTATTGAGTGTATTTCATGCTGTAAATCTGTTATAGGCTTTTATTGGACACGTAGCTAACACAGGGCCATACATCATACGGCTACGTTAATTAAAACCGAAATCGAAATGTGAAGTTTTAATAAAATTTCATCTACTATTTGTACTTTGTATATACAAAGTGTAACTCTGAATTCAGAAACACATGGATACAATTTAATCAAAGACCCAAGGATCTGTTCTATATTAAACATTGACTAAAATATAAATATACAAGGCTGGATTAATAATGGCGATTGTGGAGGTACAGGTTCTCCACCTAGAATGTACTTTAAAAAAATGTTTATTTTATTTTTGTGCCTTTTTTAGCCTTGATCAGACAGCTCCCACTTGCAACCTAGAGGGGGGATTACCATAAAGAATTTATGTAGTGGCAAGAGAAAGAGGGTTCAAACGGAACTAAACCCATGGATTTTATGACTCCATTCACACTTGTGCGACTTGTCATGTGACTTTTGACATCAGTCGCAGCCTATTCTTTTCAATCGGTGCGATTTATTGTTGCAGCGACTTTGAAAAGGAGATGTAGCTGTATTCCGAATTAGGCAATCACATTCAAACTCATGTTAAATAGGAGCCAGTACACACCCGCCATCATTTAAAGTGTCTCTGATTAACGCCAAATAAAGTTCAGCTGTTCTAGTAGGTCTTTCCTGACATTTTCTCAATCGCATCCTACAGCAAAAGCCATGGTCCACAGAGAGCTTCCAGAGCATCAGAGGAATCTCATTGTTAAAAGGTATCACTCAGGAAAAGGGTACAAAAGAATTTCAGATTTTTTAGATATACCATGGAACACAGTGAAGACAGTCATCATCAAGTGGAGAAAATATGACACAACAGTGACATTACCAAGAACTGGACATCCCACCAAAATTGATGAAAAGACGCAAAGAAAATTGGTCAGGGAGGTTGCCAAGAGGCCTACAGCAACATTAAGGAAGCTGCAGGAATATCTGGCAAGTAGTGGGTGTGTGGTACATGTGACAACAATCTCCCGTATTCTTCATATGTCTGGGCTATGGGGTAGAGTGACAAGATGGAAGCCTTTTCTTACGAAGAAAAACGCCCAAGCCTGGCTAAATTTTGCAAAAATACATCTGAAGTCTCCCAAAAGCAGTGAGAAAATGTGTTGTGGTCTGATGAAACCAAGGTTGAACTTTTTGGCCATAATTCCAAAAGATGTGTTTTGGCGCAAAAACAACACTGCACATCACAAAAAGAACACCACACCCACAGTGAAGCATGGTGATGGCAGCATCATGCTTTGGGGGCAGTTTTTCTTCAGCTGGAACAGGGGCCTTAGTCAAGGTAAAGGGAATTATAAATGGTTCCAAATATTAGTCAATATTGGCACAAAACCTTCAGGCTTCTGCTAGAAAGCTGAACATGAAGAGGAACTTCCATCTTTCAGCATGACAACGACCCAAAGCATACATCCAAATCAACAAAGGAATGGCTTCACCAGAAGAAGACTCAAGTTTTGGAATGGCTCAGCCAGAGCCCAGACTTGAATCCGACAGATTTGGAGTGTTTTTGCAAAGAAGAGTGGGCAAATATTGCCAAGTCAAGATGGGCCATGCTGATAGACTCATAACCAAAAAGACTGAGCACTGTAATAAAATCAAAAGGTGCTTCAACAAAGTATTAGTTTAAGGGTGTGCACACTTATGCAACCATATTATTTTGTTTTTTTTATTTTTAATTCCCTCCACCTAAAAGATTTCAGTTTGTTGTTCAACTGAGTTGTACAATTTATAGGTCACATTAAAGGTGGAAAAAGTTTTGAAATTATTTATCTTTGTCTCATTATTTTACATCACAGAAACCTGACATTTTAACAGGGGTGTGTAGACTTTTTATATCCACTGTATGTAGCATACACGAATATAAGGCCCCTCTAGGTTAACCACTTCCCGCCCGGCCCATAGCAGATTGACGGCCGGGTGGTGGTTCAGTTATCCTAACTGGACGTCATATGACGTCCAGCAGGATAACATGCCACCGCGCGCCCGTCATCTGCTATGGGCCGCGCGGGAAGTGGTTGCTTGCCGAAACACCTTCTGCCTCATGTGCTTTACAATCCGTGACCCTGCTGACCAATAGTAAGTCATAAATGTGGTAGGAGAAATACTCTATTTGTAGAACATACTAGTCTTCTCAATTAATTTTGTTTCTCCAGGTTTGCAGCTATACCAATGAAAGCTGTTATGCTACTGACTTTCACCTCATTTTTTTTTTTACCAGTGGTGTCTCCAATCGGTGCATGCACACTATTTCAATAGTGCACAGGCGGTGTGGGAAAAGGCTGAACTAAACATAATTTAGAATATGGATTTTAAAAACATCATAGAAATGTAAAGTTATACAATTCAGAACTGCTGGCCTTGTTGTGTTTTTTTTTTTTTTTTTGCAAGAACCTCATCAATATTTATCACGAGTATTCAGGTCATCTAAGGATTGCCTTGATCTATTTTGAGACGGAAGTGTTTTCCCCCTTCTTCTCAGATGATAAACACAAGATCTCTATGGAGGGCAGGTATTAAGAATGCAAGAACCAGTCTCATCGCCTTACTGCAGCTTCACTGAAAGACTGAGAAGAAGACTGGGATTAGACTTTAAGTTAAACAGATATGATGGATTTTCTTCACTTAAATTCATGCTGTCTACAATATTTCTGGTGAAAATAAATGCAGCAAGAAAAAGTTGGTGGACCCATGCTGTTTGCTATTTTTATACCATACCCTCTGCTATTTGTAGACCCATACCCTTCGCTATTTGTAGACCCATACCCTTCGCTATTTGTAGACCCATACCCTTTGCTATTTGTAGACCCATACCCTTTGCTATTTGTAGACCCATACCCTTCGCTGTTTGTAGACCCATACCCTTCGCTGTTTGTAGACCCATACCCTTTGCTGTTTGTAGACCCATACCCTTTGCTGTTTGTAGACCCATACCCTTTGCTGTTTGTAGACCCATACCCTTTGCTGTTTGTAGACCCATACAATATTTTATAGCCACCCTGCTGTGGGCCCTTTCACACTGCTCTGTTGAAAAAAAAAAACTGTAAAAATGCATTTGCATCATGCATTTTTTTTATGCGTTTCTGATGCCGATGCATTTTATGGTTGCCTGACTCCCAGCATGCACCTGTTAAGCTTGTATATGTGACTCAAAAAGCGCACCAACAAGGCAACCGCGGTGTGTTTTTGATGCATTTTCCATTCATTTAAATGGGGAGATTTTTAAAAAGGGCCCCTAAGATGCAGCGTGCAGGGCTTTTCAATACGCACCACACCCGCAGTCCATTGGTGTGAAGAATTCAATGGGATTTAAAAGGGAAATATATACATTAATACCTTGGTTTATGAGTAATGCGGTATACAAGTGTTTTGAAAGCCGAGCAACCTTTTTTTTTTTTTTTTTGTCTTGATATACGAGCAGTAGTTTTACTGTAAAAACAAAAGAATTACACTCACTATAGCGCTGTATACTGTACACCAGCGTCTTTACTGTACAGTGTGAGTGTAATTCTTTTTTTTTTCTTTTTTTTTTTTTTTCAACAGAGGTACAGTACAGTATTCCTACTACTGTATTGTACAGTATTAATATGAGCTTTTGATCATTTTTATATTTAATGGTTTTAGAACGAATTATCTGAGTTTCTATTATTTCTTATGGGAAAATTTGCTTTGATATAAGAGTTCTTTGGATTACAAGCATGCTTCTGGAACAAATTATGCTTGCAAACCACGGTATTACTGTATGTGTGTGTGTGTGTGTATGTGTGTGTGTGTGTGTATGTGTGTGTATATATATATATATATATATATATATATATATATATATATATATACCCTGTTTCCCTGAAAATAAGACCTAGCGTGATTGTCAGTGATGGCTGCAATATAAGCCCTACCCCCCAAATAAGCCCTACCCTGTTTCCCCCGAAGATAAGCCCTACCCTGAAAATAAGACCTACAAGGACTTTAACTAGGGCTTATTTGGGGGGTAGGGCTTATATTGCAGCCATCACCGACAATCACGCTAGGTCTTATTTTCGGGAAACAGGGTATATATTACATAAAATTATTTTTTTTTTAGCAAGGTACAAGCGCAGCAAAAATGCATCAGTGTGAAAGGGTCGTGTCTCAACTAATTTAACATGCAACAGCTGTCTAAGGCTGGGTGCACATGTGCAATTTTTGTTGTCACAATCGTGCTACTAAAATTGCTATCAATCTGTATACATAGAGTAGCTACTGATTACATAAATTTGTAACTAAATGTTACACTCCATTGTTCCCTATGTGTAGTGGTTACACACTAGTAATTAAACTGTATGTCAAGGCAAAAGTAAAAAAAAAAAACATATGCAGTACATCTCTGCAATACATGCACCTTTCCCCATATTCCTCTAAAGCAGTTCACCAGGGTTATTCCAGAGGTTGGTAGGTGTTTCCTAAGGCCGGCCTTAGACAGAGCAAATTTCTTTTCTGGAACTATGGGTTGATTCCCCCATCAAACACACACAGTGCTGACAGGGCAATCCATCCCGTGGAGCAATTGTGTGCTCAGGGTGGGGGAAGCCGTCCCCGCCAGGAGACTACTGTGTTTGTTGCTAGTGGTTATAACAGCCGCTAGCAATAATTGCCTGTAAAGTCTGGCAGGCTGATTGTGCCCAAGTTGACCAATCAACTTTGGTACATTCAGCCTCCCCATACATGGTTTGAATCTCGACTGGTGCCTGCTGAACTGGCCAAGATTTGAACGGTCTATGGCTGGCTTAAGCAGTTAACAATTTTTGTCTCTCTGATAAGTAATCACTGACAACAGTGATCTTTTTAGCTTGCTGTAAGAGGGGGGGGGGGGGGATTCTTACTATTAACCACAAACCACATTCTTCCCACTGACCATCTCACTAATATACCGTGAACTATAGATAAAACAAATGATCAGACGTTTCCTGGAAAAGGTTATTTCAAGGGTTCTTCTATGTTAAAAAGTTTCAGAAAGCCTGCTGACGGCGACTCTTTACCACGTGATCAGCCATGTCCAATCACAGCTGATCACTATGTGATCGGTCTTTTTTTTATTTGTTTAGCAGAAAATAAAAATCCCAGAGGTGATCCAATACCACCAAAGGAAAACTCTCTATATTTGTGGGAACAAAATGATTTAGTTTGGGCACAGTGTAGCATGACTGCGCAATTGTCATTCAAAGTGCGGCAGCGCTGAAAGCTGAAAATTGGTCCGGGCAGGAAGGTGTATAAGTGCCCAGTATTGAAGTGGTTAAAGACCCTTCAAATACCGAAAAACACCTTTTTAAACCCTGTTGTGTACTGACATCATACAGCATTTTTGTGGACTGAGTGGTGTCAGCCCTGCCCAATATATTGCTAAACTCAAACACACCCACTCTAAGATCTGTACATCGAGGCTAATCATTCATTCGTCTAAGACAAGAACTAGCATGGTCCTTTGAGACAACACTGGAAGTATGCAGAGGACGCAGCACAGCTCTGGATTTCTGACAAGATCAGGAATTTTTTGTACCCATCAGATCAATATAACAAAATACTTCAAATTATATATTTTGCAGGGTTGACACTTTAATCGCAGAATATTTTAGTAGCAAAAACTAAGTGTGCGCCGAGCCCAATAAGTTCCAGTGACTCCGTACTCCCTTCAGCCAAAGGCAATGGAGCTCTGCTGCATCAGTGGGTCAAGTGGACACCGCCAAATAGTTCAGACAAAGACCGCCAATTAGTGTCTGTATCCAAACACTGATTCTGCACTTTGACAGCAGCTACATGTCCTACTACAGCAGCTGTGTTCATGTGCCGGTGGCTGAAGACCGAGTCACTGGTAGGTACTTGCTAGACAGTATTATGTGTTAAATTACTGATAGGGCAATGGGGCGCCATAGCTTATAACAGTATGCTTATGTCTGCTTTAAAGCAATGGAAAAATGGTCTTGTAGGAAAGGGAAAAAAAAAAACAAGAATATCTTGTAGGTAAGCTATAACATAATTTGTAACTCTCACCACCACCCATTGCCCCCATTACTCCCTAATCAACTAAAATCCATCGAGTAAGGCCGGCCATAGATGGTGCAAATTTCTTTCCTGCAGGCATGGGTTGCAGGAAAGAAATTTGTAAGATTCCCCCATCATAGTAGACAGCGCTGACAAGGGAATCGGCAATTGTCTTCGGCGGACGGGGGAAGCCGTCCTCACCAGGAGAAGACAGTGATTATTGCTAGCAGCTATAGCAACCCGTTGCGATAATCGGAAGTGAATCAAGCAGGCTGGTTTTACCCAAGTTGGTCGATCAACTTAGTACATTCAACCTGCCCATTAACGGTTCGAATCGCGGCAGGTGTTTTTTTTTTTTTTTACTTTTCTATAGCTAGCTTTTGTGATCCTGTTGATTTCTGTAAAAAAACTTTTTAGCAAGTTTATTTTACTAAAAGCACATATAAGTGTAGCACTGTCCCCTTAGGGCTTGCTGAGTGTTGACGTCATAGGCCTCTCTGGTTACCTGCAGCTGATTGCTAATAGTTCCCCCTTAGTTGCTGAGGGTTTCTCGCTTAGTTGCTGAGGGTTTCCCCCTTAGTTGCTGAGGGTTTCCCGCTTAGTTGCTGAGGGTTTCCCGCTTAGTTGCTGAGGGTTTCCCGCTTAGTTGCTGAGGGTTTCTCGCTTAGTTGCTGAGGGTTTCCCGCTTAGTTGCTGAGGGTTTCCCGCTTAGTTGCTGAGGGTTTCTCGCTTAGTTGCTGAGGGTTTCCCGCTTAGTTGCTGAGGGTTTCTCGCTTAGTTGCTGAGGGTTTCCCCCTTAGTTGCTGAGGGTTTCTCGCTTAGTTGCTGAGGGTTTCTCGCTTAGTTGCTGAGGGTTTCTCGCTTAGTTGCTGAGGGTTTCTCCCTTAGTTGCTGAGGGTTTCCCGCTTAGTTGCTGAGGGTTTCTCGCTTAGTTGCTGAGGGTTTCCCCCTTAGTTGCTGAGGGTTTCTCGCTTAGTTGCTGAGGGTTTCTCGCTTAGTTGCTGAGGGTTTCCCGCTTAGTTGCTGAGGGTTTCCCGCTTAGTTGCTGAGGGTTTCCCGCTTAGTTGCTGAGGGTTTCCCGCTTAGTTGCTGAGGGTTTCTCGCTTAGTTGCTGAGGGTTTCTCGCTTAGTTGCTGAGGGTTTCTCGCTTAGTTGCTGAGGGTTTCTCGCTTAGTTGCTAAGGGTTTCTCGCTTAGTTGCTGAGGGTTTCTCGCTTAGTTGCTGAGGGTTTCTCGCTTAGTTGCTGAGGGTTTCCCGCTTAGTTGCTGAGGGTTTCTCGCTTAGTTGCTGAGGGTTTCTCGCTTAGTTGCTGAGGGTTTCTCGCTTAGTTGCTGAGGGTTTCTCGCTTAGTTGCTGAGGGTTTCTCGCTTAGTTGCTGAGGGTTTCTCGCTTAGTTGCTGAGGGTTTCTCGCTTAGTTGCTGAGGGTTTCCCGCTTAGTTGCTGAGGGTTTCCCACTTGTTCCACCCTTACTCCCGCTTGCTCATTACTCAATGACCAGTCCAGGGTATTTGTGTTTTTGTATTTTTTATTTTGGAACTTGAATGGGAGAAGGGATGAGTGGGATACTCCAACTGGAACTATTCACAAAGGATAAGGACAACTCTCAATTGACCTCTCTGCATTATTAGCAGAAGCAGTCACACTGCTTTGACCATACAGCCACATGTATGGAAGTGTAAAGTCTCCTTGCTCTCACTAGCAGCAGACTTGATGCACTATCTTCAGGATACTCTCTAGCATCCCCTTTACTGTCACCTGTCCACTGACTCTTCTAGCTGAAGGGGGCGGCCCTCACTCGACAGGCCCCAAAGACACAGATATGTGCAGAATCAGATCCTTCTTGGTGTCTCCCTTCCAGTCAGCGCTGCAGGACCTCTGGGTTCAGCTTCTCTTTCTCTAGGCCTGTGGGTCGACCACCCAGGGCCGCACGGCCTCCTCCGTGGAGGAGAGGGCAGCCGCCCCCTCCCTCCTGGACTCTGTTCCCTGGCTCAACTAACTCTGAGCACATGTACTCTGGCTTTATATACAGTATCCCAACATGCAATGCAGCACTTTTCCTGTGCCAATTGCGAGGGCTGTAACAAAGCCTGTGCACTCACTTGTCTATAGACATAGTGGCCATGAGTACTCATGAGTCGACGTGTTTCTTGTTTCCACTTCTTCAGGACGCATAAGAATTCAGCAGCAGTAATTTAAATATAAAAAGAAAACAATGCATAATCTATAGGTATAGTCATTGCATAAGATATAGATATAGATGTTCTTGACTATATCTATATATTATGCATTTTCTTTTTATATGTAGCTGCTGCTGTTGCTGAATTCTCATGTGTCCTGAAGAAGCAGAAACGAGATATGGATGTGACAGGTGAGCAGTATATCTTTGTAACAGATTTCAGGTAGATGAGAGCACAATGATGGTTATTTCAATTTATGTGATCCCTTCATCATCATTATTATTATTATTATTATTAAACTGGATTTATATAGTGCCAACAGTTTATGCAGCACTTTACAATATAAAAGGAAAACAATACAGTTACAATAAAATACAAGTGAGCGAAGAGGGCCCTGTTAATTAGACCTTACAATCTAAGAGGGTGGGGCAAGTGGTACAAAACTGTGGGGGGATAAGCTGATGGAAGTGATAAAAGATTAGACGTGATAAGCTTCCCTGAGGAGGTGAGTTTTCAGGGATCGCCTAAAGGCAGCCAGAGTAGGGGATAGCCGGACAGATTGAAGTAGAGTGTTCCAGAGGATGGGAGAGGCTCTGGAGAAGTCCTGGATGCGAGCATGGGAGGAGGAGACGAGAGCTTGAGAGCAGGAGGTCTTGGGAGGAGCGGAGAGGACGGTTTGGGTGATATTTGGAGACAAGATTGGTGATGTAGCTTGGAGCAGAGTTGTGAATGGCTTTATATGTTTTAGTTAGTATTTTGAATTTAATTCGCTGGGCACTGAAAGCCAGTGTAGGGATTGGCGGAGAGGGGTGGCACAACAAGCAGTTGGTAAGGTAAATTTACTTCATTGCCAGTAAATTTTATCTGAAATCAGTTGTACTAGGCAATCTTTTTTCAAGCAAAAAAAAAAAAAGTTTAAAGGATCAACTCTTTAATCCATTAATTTATTGTAATGTGTATAGCAGGGCTGTCAACCGTCAGTTGTTTTACAAACTGTCCTTAAATTTGCTATCTGTAAATATCAGAGTCTGATCATTTGTCAAGCTGGGTTGACTTTTTAAAGCGGAGTTCCGGCCGAAATATGACTTTTAAGATAAAAATACCCCTATAGAATACTCATGCCTTGTGCAATGTAACAAAGGTATGCTGTAAACTATGCCGTTTTCTATTTGTCCAGCATCGTTTTCTTACTTTGTGAAGTTCCGGCGCAGCGCGGCCATCTCCAGTGTGGGCATCTGAAGCCACAGTGTCCTCCTTCATGGATTCCGTGCATGCTGGCCACCCAGGATGCACCTGCCGATCATGTGCAGTGTGGTGCAGTCTTGTTCAGCTTGCCATGCCAAGCTGACCAAGATTTTCCATAGACGCCAATGTTAAATGTTACAGGGGCAGTGCCATGCCAAGCTGAAATATCCCAGGAACCAATGCAAAACCGGAAATGACGTGGCTGCTAAAGGAGGAAGTAAAATTAGATATAGGCTTAAATCGGGTAAGTGAACAGAAAAAAAAATCATTTTAAGGATGCACATTAGTGCTGCATGGTGAGGAGTGAAAAAATGTGGGTGGAATTCCGCTTTAGGGGAAAAGCAAGCAAGTTACTTGGTATGGGTATTGTCAGTGTCTCCATATTGTGTTTTAAATATCAATTGTCTTTGTTTTTAATAGAAGTTCTGTCATTTTTTTAGGTTGTCAGTAAGAAATGTGCTACACCAGTAAATTTTTCCATGTTTTGTCAGTAAAAATACTATGGGAGGTTGGCAACACTGGTGTATGGGCAAAAAAAAAGGTGCGCAATTGTGAAGATTGGAAGTTCCCTTCAAATTGCAGTTGCCCTGTAATAAACATTTCTGGTAGCATCTGGCTGCTCCTTCCCTCTCCCAAGACTTAGAATGTACATGAGCGCTCAGCCGAGCATTAATGTTTATGCATTGGGCAGCCAAGAGCAGTGCCTGAGGGCGGTCAGTCTGTGCCTGCATGTCTGACTGCCCATTTAAATCCATCGGCACCATAGACCTCCATGGGCAGCACTGTTCTGCCTTAACAATTTAAAATGCAACCTATAGTTTGGAAATATGCTCCCATCAGAATTAAGAATTTAAACCTTTAAACGCACGCCAACTAAGCTTGAGGGGGCACCGGTGGGTACATGGGCCAGTGGGAGGCAAATGAAAGACATGCACCGGGGGGGGTTCTATGTGGCACATCTGTCACTTTGCATGGAAATGAAGAGAACAGCTTTGTTATATGAAAGAAGGGGGATAATATGGTGCATACTCAGTGATAATAAACCAATAATAAATGAAAGTAAAAAAAGTATAAAAAGTGCAATATTCCAAAGGTGCAATATTCAAATGAGAAGCTTCATAAAAAATCTTACATGAAACTGTGCGAAAAAACTTCAAAAAGTGCAAAATGCATCAAAGTGATAATAAGTGCATAAAAATATAATGTCCAATCAAGGACAACAAATAATTCATAACATAAAGTGCTTGTGCAAGTAAACAGGAAGCATCCAATTCATCCAAAGTGTTGTCACCATCCGCTCCTTTAAGGAGGAGCCAGGTGACGTCACTTCCAGTCGCGGCTGAGACCGGAAGTCCTTTTGTTTGTGAAGCTGTATGCAGCGATTTTAAACTGTGTTTTGATAACATTTTTACTGGATTACTGCACTATGGAGCGGATGGTGACAACACTTTGGATGAATTGGATGTATCCTGTTTACTTGAACAAGCACTTTACGTTATGAATTATTTGTTATCCTTGATTGTACATTATATTTTTATGCACTTATTATCACTTTGATGCATTTTGCACTTTTTGAAGTTTTTTTGCACAGTTTCATGTAAGATTTTTTTTTTTATGAAGCTTCTCATTTGAATATTGCACTTTTGGAATATTGCACTTTATATTCAGTCATTGTTGGTTTATTATCACTGTGTATGCGCCATATTATCCCCCTGGTGGTATTACACTACTTTGTTATATGAAAGACTTGCTTTTATGTAAGGTTTGTAACTTAATTTGTACAGAATGTAGATACATATACCTCGCGACTTTTAAACTTGACAAAGGTCATTTGTTAAAAGGACGTAATGTGATGTGTTTAGTGCACTGCGGTGCACAATGGGTGTAGCCAGCTAAAAAGTGGGCGTGGCCATATGGGTACTGTTTAAACCACTTAAGGACCGAGCCTCTTTCTGAGATTTGGCGTTTACAAGTTAACAACTGTTTTTTGTTTTTTTTGCTAGAAAATTACTTGGAGCCCCCAAACATCATATATATATTTTTTCTAACACCTTAGAGAATAAAATGGCGGTCATTGCAATACTTTCTGTCACACCGTATTTGCGCAGCGGTCTTACAAGCGCACTTTTTTTGGAAAAGATACACTTTTTGCATTTTAAAACAATAAGACAACTCGATTTCAGCTGCAACATTCAGATTGTAGGATCAGAATTTGGCATAAACAACATGAAATCATGGATCCATCCTGCCTTGTATCAAAGTTTCAGGCTGGTGGTGGTGTAATGGTGGGGGGGATATTTTCTTGGCACACTTTGGGCCCCTTTGTACCAATTGAGCATTGTTTAAACACCACGGCCTACCTGAGTATTGTTACTGACCATGTCCATCCCTTTATGACTAAAGTGTACACATCTTCTGATGGCTCCTTCCAGCAGGATAATGCACCATGTCACAAAGATCAAATCATCTCACCACTGGTTTCTTGAACATGACAATGAGGTTCCCTGTACTCCAATGGTCTCCATAGTCACCAGATCTCAATCCAATGGAGCACCTTTGGGATGTGGTGGAACAGGAGGTTCGCATCCTGAATTATCTATACTGGCTGTAGATAGGGGCTATCTCCAAGTCACCTATTGCTTGTAAGTATCAGACTGGTGTATATCCCCCCTAGAAGTCCATAAGAGTGGAAGTACCATATAAATATGCTGGTTGCAGATAAATCCAATCTCCAAATTGGCTATCAAACGTTCTGTCATCCCAATACAAGCCACATGCTTGGAGTCCTTTTATGACGCCTCCATATTTAATCCCCACTAGTTTTAAAGGCTACACAAGCTGTCAGCAGGATTATGAAGTGCTGTTAGACGTAAATCTGGGACTTTTGAGAGCAGAAAATTGCAGCTTCATGTAACGCACAACAAACTAGGCCAATCTCACTCATAAAAGTAGATGAAAGTTTAGTTGGGGTATAAAACATCACTGTGTATTTTTACTCCATGAACCGGTTTGAATGAGAAAAAAAAACAGTTAACCACTTGACTTCCACTTGACTGCGTTATTTTAACTGACAGTTGCGCGGTCATGCAACACTGTACCCAAATAGAATTTCTGTCATTTTTTTTTTTCCCCCCCACAAATAGTTTTCTTTTGGTGGTATTTTATCACCTTTATTTTTTGCACTATAAGCAAAAAAAAACAGACAATTTTGAAAACAACAAAAAAAAAAACTATTTTCTACTTTCTGTTATAAAACAAAACATATCCAATAAAAAAAATGTTAAAAAAATCTTCATAAATTTAGGCCATTATATATTCTGCTACATATTTTTGGAAAAATAAAATCCCGATAAGCATTGATTGGTTTGCGCAAAAGTTTTATCATCTACAAACTAGACGATATATACTGGAATTTTTTTTTTTTGATATACTAGTAATGACGGCGTTCAACGACTTATAGCGGGACTGCGATATTGCGGCAAACAATTGGACACTGACACTTTGTGGGAATCAGTGATACTATTACTAATACAGAGATCAGTGATGAAAACATGCATTGTCACTGTACTAATGACACTGGCTGGGAATGGGTTAACATCTAGGGCAATCAAAGGGTTAAATGTGTGCCTAGCCAGTGTTTTTGTGTACTATGTGTGGTGCTTTTACTAAGGGAAGTGATGGATTTTATTCCCCGCTTTTGCAGGGAATCAAAATCCATCACTTCCCCGCTGAGAAGACGGAGCTCTGCCTTGTTTACGTAGGCAGAGCTCTGTCCCGTCTCTCTCCTCACGGATCAGCGGGTGACGGCGGACATCCAAATCCAAAACACTGACAGCGTTTGAGGAGAGCTGATCGGCGGCATTTCTTCACAGGGGAGAGCTGCATAGATAATCAGGGCACTGATCATTAGTGCCCTGATTATCAGTGCAGCCCCAACAGTGCCCATCAGTGATGCCAGTCAGTACCTGCTCATCAGTGCTGCATATCCGTGCCACTTCATCAGTGCCCATCAGTGATGCTAGTCAGTACCTGCTCATCAGTGCTGCATATCTGTGCCGCCTCATCAGTGCCACGTCCTCAGTGCCGCCTCATCAGTGCTGCCTATCAGTGCTCATCAGTGCCGCCTCATCAGTGCTGCCTATCCGTGCTCATCAGTGCCACCTCATCAGTGCTGCCTATCCAGTGCTCATCAGTGCCACCTCATCAGTGCTGCCTATCAGTGCTCATCAGTGCCACATCCTCAGTGCTGCCTATCAGTGCCGCCTATCAGTGCTCATCAGTGCTGCCTATCAGTGCCGCGTTGTCCGTGCTCATCAGTGAAGGAGAAAAATTAGTTATTTACATTTTCTAACAAACTAAGAAAAACTTTTTTTTTTTTTCTAAATTTTTTTTGGTGTTTTCGTTTTTTTTTTTTTTTTAAATAAAAAATAAAAAAACCCAGTAGTGGTTAAATACCACCAAAAGAAAGCTCTATATGTCTCCAAATGATAAAAATGTAGTTTGGGTACAGCGTTGCATGACCGCGCAATTGTCAGTGTGACAGCGGATATGAGACCCTGCATGCTATTTGGACAGGGTTGAGATCTCTCTAATTGGTAATGTGGTCCTATGGGAACGCGCGATGCAGGAGAACGGCGGCTCCAAGCCTCCCTGAAAATGCTGTTGACAGCATATTGTTAGAAGCGTTGATCTTGGCAGCCGCGCTGCTCCTGTAGCTCAGTTTTAGAAATATAATTTTGCAGTGGCCGAGGACTGAAACTTGGGTTGAGTTTTGTGTCCCGGGAGAGCATAATAACAGGAAGAGACTTGTCAGGTGGTGGCGGAGGAAGCTGCGAATCCATTGTGAGCGGATCATCCTCATTAATCACCCATTTTATATATCAGTTACGGAAGGAGAGAGGCTGTGAACTCTCAGCGCTGCTCCCCTGCAGCTTGTGTCATCCCTTCCAGCAACTCCAACACCTGCCAGGGTTTTCAGGATGTTACTAAGTAGGCCCTGGACACTTGAAGCAATATAAATCGCCCCGTGTAAACATAAAGCCGTAATGGTGTATTTATAGCAGGCATATGAAATGGTGCGCCAAATTGAGTACGGTTAAAGTAAAACTCCACTTTTATGGTTTGGAAAGATTGTAAGAACTGTTTTTTTTTTTTTTTTTCCCTTAGCGTGATTAATGAAGAGAGCCAAATGAGTCTAGGCCAGTGATCGCACCCCAGATGTTTTGGAACTACATTTCCCATGATGCTCCACTACACTGCAGAGTGCATGAGCATCATGGGAAATGTAGTTCCAAAACATCTGGGGTGCCAAGGTTCGCCATCACTGGTGTAGGATGTGTTGGAGCTGAGCCTTCTGTGAATGGACAGAGGAGGGGAGTGTCGGACAGAGCTACTACTGTGTGAGGAAGCCGTGTCTCTCCTCTCAGAGCGCCCAGACTATTGTTAGAACTGCACTCCTGGCACTCGGTAAAACTGTCAGTTGTAAATCTAAGAGCTACCTTAACAAGGAGGCATGCACCTTGTTGGACTTAACCCATAGTAAGCCATCACATTTTAGAAAGTGACTGAATTCCTGGAGTTCAGCTTTAACTTCTTCATGCCTGCGCTATAGCCAAAAGACTGCTACAATGGGGGCCTAAATTGCCAAGATGGCGTCCGTGTATATTTTGATATTCCAATATTCACTTTTTTGGAAGTATCGGTCACAAACGTACCCGATATTACCGATATTGCTTCAAGGGGTTTTACCGGGGTGATGCATCACCTCGGTACCATTCTTTAGAGCGGACGGTCAGCTTTATTGTAATAACAACTGATGCGGCTCAGCAGCCACTCAGCTGGTATTACAAGCAGCGGGTGGGGACGTTCCCCAAACTCCCCCCCCCCCACCACCACCACCACCACCACTTGCCCGGCACTACCATCCCACTGGAAGGCCCGAGCAACCAGTCGGCACGTCCGCCGGCTGGCCGAAGACCCGAAAAAGGCCGATACTTCGTTCAGGTCTCGGATCTAGTAACCCAGAAGCGATGTCATGACATCACTTCCCGGATTACTGGCATCTTAAAGGCAGCAGTTTTCAAAAAATATAAAGTATTCAAAAACCACCAATCTTGACGTTTTGAATACTTTCAAGTGCAGAGGAGGGGTTTGGGGTCTTATTGAACACCCGATCCCTCCACAAAGATTACCTGTCGCTCCCTATTACTGTCACAAGAGGTTTTCATTCCTTTTGACAGTGATAACAAAAAGAAAAAATGTAAAAGGACAGTGTAAAAAAATATTTTTTAAATGTACAGAATATCGGCTATCGGCCTGAGAGGTGGCCGAAATATCGGTATCGTATCGGCACCGAAAAACGATATTGGCCAATCCCTAGTGCGTCCTCCGAGCAGGCTCAGCCTGCGTGCCCCATGCAGGGCACGCAGGCGCCGCGCTCCGTGATCAGCGAGTTCATGAGATTTGGCTGATTGGAGTAAGGTGCCGATCCCGGCCCTTTACCACGTGATCAGCTGTCAGCCAATGACAACTGATCACGTGATGTAAACAGAACCCGGTAATCTTTTTTTTTTTTCCCTTATGCCGACAAGGTGAGGAGAAAACAAAAGCCGATTACCGTCTTGTATAAGGAAAACCCGCGCTAATGAGCAAAAAACGTGAATAAAAGTAAAATGTTTGAAATACAAAATGCAGCTGCAACAAAAAACTTCAAATATCAATAAAGTGTAAGGATCATATATAAACTAAAATTGATTACCGTCTTGTGTAAACGGGGCATCGGTCCCGCACACTCCACACCCAGTACTGCTAAGCAGTGCCACCTACCAGTGTCCACCGGTGCCACCTTCCAGTGCATAGCAGTACTGCTAAGTAGTGCCACCTATCAGTGTCCACCAGTGCTACCTATTAATGTCAATCAGTGCCCTTCAGTGCCACCTCATCAGTGCCTCCCTGATCAGTGCCCATCAGTTCCGCCTTTTCAGTGCAGCCTCATCAGCGCACATCAGTAAAGGAGAAAAATGTACCTGTTTGCTAAATTTTTATAACCAACTATGAAAACTTTTTTTTTTCCAACAATTTCGGTGTTTTTTTTTTTAGCAAAAAATAAAAACCTCAGTAGCGATTAAATTCCACCAAAAGAAAGCTCTATTTGTGTAAAAAAAAAAAAGATAAAAATTTCATTTGGGTACAGTGTTGCATGACCGCACAATTGTCATTCAAAGTGTGACAGCACTGAAAATTGGCCTGGGCAGGAGGGGAGTTTAAGACCCCTTTCACACTGGGGCGGTTTGCAGGCGGTATTGTGCTAAAAATACCGCCTGCAAACCGCCCCTAAACAGCCTCCGCGGTCCGAGGGCTTTCACACTGAAGCGGTGCGCTGGTAGGACAGTGAAAAAAGTCCTGCAAACCGCTTCTTTGGAGCGGTGTATTCACTGCTCCTAAACCGCTCCTGCCCATTGAAATCAATGGGACAGCGCGGCTATACCGCGGCAATACCGCGGCTATAGCCGCGCTGTACGAGGGATTTTAACCCTTTTTCGGCCGCCAGCGGGGGTTAAAACCGCACCGCTAGCGGCCGAATACAGCTGCAAGAACGACGGTACAGCAGCGCTAAAAATAGCGCTGTTGTACCGCCGACGCCCCCACCGCCCCAGTGTGAAAGGGGCCTTAGTGCCCAGTAAGCAAGAGGTTAAAGTGTTACTAAACCCACAACTGTAAAATCAGTCTGTATATGCAGTAAAGCATGCTTGTTATACTAACTCTAGAACCTGCATTGTGTAAAAAGGTTGTTTGATCTGATCCTCTCCTTCTTCCACAGTCCCCAATATATGTGCTGCTATTACATAGCCTTGGGGACACTCTGCACATACTCAGTTTGGTGTGTACTGCTAAAGAGCTTTTTTCTTTTTTCTTGGGAGGGTGCATGTGATCGGCACAGGGCCAATCGGCACTGTCCAAACTGAGGGTCAGGGGTCCTGCAGACTCATAGGACAGTCAGAGGAGAATGAAAACTCCTCCTGCATGCTTTAACCAGACACTGATAGGAGTCACAAGACTGCAATATACTGCTGATGAGAACAGGGTATTTAGCCGTTTATATTTACTAAAATAATTGCATTTCTGTGTACTGTGGGAGACCAGATATAGTGAATGCAAGGTCCAGAAAACATTTTAGTGCTAAACCCAGGGGGAATCTTCCATTCTACTTCTTTCCGGAATGCCCATCAAGGGTGCAGCTCTCCTCCGACTTGGAAATCCTCTGAAAACACTGCAAAAAACACACAGGACTGCTCAACCACCTCGTGCATTACCATTGATAAGTTTTATTCAATCCAGATAGACAAATGGATGGATAGTGAATGCAGGGTCCTGTGTTTAGTATCACTTTAACCGCTTGCCGACCAGCCGCCATCATTATACTGCGATAGGTCGGCTTGTTCCCGCAAATTGCCGTAGCTGTACATCGGTCCCTTTTAACAACTATAGCAGGCGTGCGCGCTGTAAGGCGGGGAAGCTGATGCATGTGCGCCGGCCACCCGTCATCGCTTCACAGAGAGCTAGGACGGCGATCTGTCCATGTAAACAAACAGATCCCCCCGTTCTGACGGGAAAGTACAGAGTGATCTCTCTGTACTCTGTGTGTCCCCCCCCCCCCATGGTTAGAAACACCTCCCAGGGAACGCATTTAACCCCTTGATCGCCCCCTATTGTTAACCCCTTCCCTGCCAGTGTCATTTATACAGTACTCGGTGCATTTTTATAGCCCTGATCGCTGCATAAATGTCACTGGTCCCAAAAAAGTGTCCGATCTGACTGTCGCAGTCCCGCTAAAAATCGCTAATCACCGCCATTACTAGTAAAAAAAAAAAAAAAAAGAATAATAAAAATGCCATAAATATATCCCGTGTAGATGCTATTAAGTTTTGCGCAAACCAATCAATATACGCATGTTGGGATTTTCTTTTTGCCAAAAATATGTAGAAGAATACATATTGGCCTAAACTGATGAAGACATTTTTTTTCTTTTGGATATTTATTAACAAAAAGTAAAAATTATTTATTTTTTTTCAAATATGTCACTTTTTTTGTTTATAGCGCAAAAAATAATAACCGCAAAAGTGATCAAATACCGCCAAAAGAAAGTTCTATTTGTGAGGAAAAATAGGACATCAAGTTTGTTTGGGTACAGTGTCGCATGACCGCGCAATTGTCAGTTAAAGCGACGCAGTGCCGTATCGCAAAAAAATGGCCTGGTCATTAAGGGAGAAAATCTTCCGGGGCTGAAGTAGTTAATGGGGATACATGACTTTTTTTTTTTTTCTTTTCTGCCTGGCGTTTAGGTTTTGATAAAGAGGGTCAGTAAAATGGCCAAGCTTTTCTAGCAATTAGTCAGCATTGGCAGCCTCCATAAATTGTGCAATCTTCAAGATTCAAGTGTCTGGTGCTGAGAGGCCTCGATATGGAGCATGGAAAGTGTCCACAGGAGGTTAGTCTGCTGTGACTCTCAAATGAACTTCTGGACAGTTTGGAAGATTACGATTAAATAATCTTCCAATGAAGTCAGTTTTGCGTTCCTACCCACCTGCATTTGCCAACTTTCTAGCCCTGTTTTCAATGGACGGTTCAGAAATCTTTTGACACCCGGCCCAGAGAGGCTCGAAACATCTGTCTGCCTGGCGTTATCTTCCCCAGCAGACTTCTACCTGTTTAGCTTATGTGTCACTTGATCCGGAGGAAAAATAAGCAAGCTGGAAGAATGAAATGAGAAAAGTGACATTGTTACATTTTTTAAGTTCCGTTTTAGCAGAATTCCAAACTAATTCAAAGCAGAATATTGATTGAAATTCAGGACCCGATGAAATCCTCAGTATTACAACAAAGGCATATCTATAGACAAAGCATTTCTTTTCCGTTTTGGATAGAAGAAGGAAATGCCAGAACCCCTGTCTGGTTTTTATTTCGGCCTGTGTCTTTGGGTAGATTTGCCCTCTCTATTAAGAAAAAAGAGAACGGCAATCAAGAATTTCATGGTGGACGATGGGAAATCTTCCAATAGGAACACAAACTCCAGACTCCCCCTCAGAAGATTCCCTTCATCCCTTGAGGCCCTCAGAACAGTGTGTTATGCTTAAATTCTTATGAATACCTTTTTTTCTTAATGTCTTCTGGCTGGTCACATGACATGTTGGGTCCTCTTCTGTCTATACCTGTTGGTAGGTGTGTCAGAAACCATGAAATCAGACCGAGACAGAAGTACAGTTAAATCACACTTGTTTAATAATAAATGTAAAAAGAACAAACATAGTCAAATCATAGCCAAAGTTCAGGAACCGGAACGGATAGTCAGCCAAGCCAGAAGTCAGGGATCAATGTAGAGGAACAGCAAGCAGGATCTGGAGCCAGAAGGGATATCAGCAAAGCCAGTCTTTAAAAAGGCACGCAGGAGATAATTTCTTGTGATGTTGACCAAAGGCGAAGGCAGAGATCCTTTGGGCTGAACAGCTTAAGTAGGCAGGACTGACGAGCAGGATATCAACAGGTGAGTCATTGTGGAGAGATAGGAGCTGGCAATTAGCCGACAGCAGAGCGGCCAGCTAAAAGAAGGAAGGGCTGAGCCCAGCCCTGACAGGGTGGTCCTGGATGATGCAGAGTCTGAGGCTGATGTGATGACATCAGCTACTGCTGTCTGTAGCAATACACCCCTCGGGGGCGGGACCATGACACTTGTTCTTCTGGGGTTGAGTTTGAGGCATTCAACCTAAAGACATCTTGTAGTGAAAAATGGGTACTTCAGGTTGAAGGAGAGTATTGCAGCCACAAATGTATTTTTTTTTAAACCTTTAAGGGGTAATATTATAAAAAAAAAAGAGAAAAAGAGAGTTGGGCTCTAATACTAGCCTAACATTCAACAAGAAAAAATAGTCTCAAACAATAGCTCAAGAACATTCAGCCAGATTCGAGAATAGTCTGAAATCATAGCTTAACATTTGGTTACAAATTGCCTAAAACAATAGCTGAAGAACAATTGACAAGAGAGCAAAAAAGCTTAAAGTGATATTGTTCTCTTTGTGCCCGTAGGCCTAAATTGCCGGGAGGGCGTCCATGTACGTCCTCCCGTGCATGCGCTGCCTGCGCGCCCCCCTGCAGGGTGTGGGCGGCGTGCTCTGTGATCGGCAAGTCTGTGAGACTCGACTGATCCCGGCCCCTTACCACGTGATCAGCTGTCAGAAAAATGACAGCTGATCACGCAATGTAAATGTGAGAAGCCAGTAATCGCCGTTTTTTATTTTTTTTCTCAAAAAAAAGATTACAGGCTTGTGTAAACGGGACATCGGTCTGGCATACGGAGAGCAACTGCCACCTCAGTGCCCACCAGTGCCACGTACCAGCAACCATAAGTACTGCTAAGCAGTGCCCACCAGTGTCGCCTATCTGTGCCGCCTACCAGTGCCACCTCATCAGTGCCCACGAGTAGCGCCCCATAAGTGCTCATCGGTGCAGCCTCATCAGCGAACATCAGTGAAGGAGAAAAATTACCTGTTTGCTAAATTTTATTGCTAAAAATGTAATGAGTACAGGGTAGCATTAACGTGCAATTGTCATTCAAAGTGTGACAGCCCTGAAAGCTGAAAATTGGCCTGGGCAGGAAGGGGGTTTAAGTGCCCAGTAAGCAAGTGGTTAAACCTTCCTCTATTATTAAAAAAAAAAAAAAATCATGTCATGCCATACTTGCCTTTTCTGTGTAATAGTATTGCACAGAGCAGCCCCGATCCTCCTCCTCTGGGGTCCCTCACCTGTGCTCCTGGCTCCTCCTCTTCGGTGAGTGCCCTCATAGAAAGCCACTTTCTATGGGTACACTCTTGCGGGCACGCTCCTGAGCTGTGCTGTCTGCATCTATTGACCGAGACAGGGCAGCTTGGCCCTGCCCCCATCACAGCATTTTGATTGACAGCAGGGGGTGCCAATGGCTCCTGCTGCTATGAATCTGCCCAGTACGAAGTGAGAGAGTGGTGAGAGCTGCTGCTCTCGTGCAAATCGCTGGATGGAGATTGGACTCAGGTAAGTATAAGCGATCATGCACACTGCAGCTAAAACTGCAACTTAACCACCTGCTTTTACCCCCCCCCGGCAGCCCTTGTGAATGAGCCCTTCAATGTCTGTCTTCTCTTTCCAAGGATGAAAGTCACAGTAAAATAAATCTAAGATTGCATTACTGTGCTGTGCAAACTCTAGGGAGAAGCAGTGGCTTTAGAAAGTAAGGTATGCAAGTAGGGTACTATTGTCATGGTTGCAAGAAATTAGTATTTTTTTTTTTTTTGTATGGTTGATAGAAATGGAAAGGTCATTATCTTAGTATTATAAAATGGCTTGTGTCTTTTTTTTTACCGTAATCTATTTTTTCTTAAGTTCTAAAATCTTTTTATACCCTCTATTGCACTTCAATAAACGAGCGTTGATGGCCTCTTTTCTGGTTTTTCAGCTTTGTTTGCTGTGCTGTTTATGGGGACTCCCTGTAATGTTTAGCATGAGAGCTCTGTGTTGGGAGCCATCTCATAATCCGCCTAATAGAACGAGCAGTGCAGAGCTGATGGGAAATCTTTATTCAATAAAGAGACGCCAAGTGCCTGGGGATGTTTGCTTGTGTATTCCAACATCCAGCTTTCCTCTGGCGTGTCCCAAGTCGCTGCATCGGCATATGTCTGTTCAGATGAGAACGGCGTGATCCTATAATGTTCTGCCAGGGATGATTAGTCTACACCCACCGAGTGCAACTATATGGCTGTCTGCATGGAGCAAGAGAGCTCCCATCATCACAAACCTATTAACTTCATCAGTTAGAACGATGGCGGAGCAGAATTGACTGGGTGTGAATTAAAGTGGGCCTGTCATGTTACTTCATACCTCCTCTGAGAAAGGCATAATACTGCCACAGATAAGCCAGATGTGTGTTTGACTGGTCAACCAACATTGACCAGCTGACTTCACCTTCTCTGGGTTATAAGAGGAAGAGTATGGTGGCATCTCCAGTGGATAAATTGAGTCCTGGGGACAGTATGTAGTAGTTCTTGTTCAAAGATGATACCTGAGAAAAAAATGTTCTTAACGATGGCATCCTCCAAACCCCCCATTTTGGAATGAAATCCCTCTGTTCCTCTTTCCTCCTCAATTGTCCCTCGTTTTGGCCTGATGTATAGACCCCTAAAAATATTTACTGATGTAGCATCCTTCTAGTTAGGCTGCTAGGCACATTTAGTTTTTGGCCCCTGCTGTAGCCAGAGGAAAAATGATTGTTTTGTCTGCTCTGAGCTGCACTGGTTGGGGTTTTAATTGCTTCCCCCTGCCTCTGGAAGAAGTTTCTAGAGTTTAGGGAGGGAGAATTTAAATGAATGGACGGAATAGTGTGCAGGTCCCAGCCAATCCCTGGGAGATGTGCTCAGTTGGTGGCTGGGAGAACTTCAAAATAATGTGGCGCCCTGAGGACTTAGTCTCTTCTCCCCCTGAGGGGGTGGATCACTGAGCTGAGGAGGACAGGGGCTGCTTGCTTCTGGAGCCCCGGGACTGGATGTTGAATTACTCTACAAGGGGCAGCCCCTTTGGACTGATCCTTTACCAGGACTCTGCTCTTATACCAGGACTCTGTGTAAAGTCTCCATTCTGTGCTGCACCTTAAAGCTACGGTATTTCATGGTCCCCAGGAATGAGCCCTGCTTAGCGGTATTTGTGCTAAGCTACTTCATGGTCCTCAGCCGTGAACTTGACTAGCTATACCTGTTCTGCATCCTACCTCATGGTCCCCGGCTGTGAGGGAACAGACTGTTCAGTGCTCACATTCACTTAAGGAGAAGATTGTCCACAAACTGCTTTTTGTCAGTTGTTCCCGCACTGCCCTAGTTCCCATCCCCAGTTCCCCATTCCCCGCAATAAAATACAGAAAAAGACAAACCCCTGGATTGATCAATGAGCCGGAGTATATGAACTGTTGCTGTGTGCCTGGCTGCCTCTTCAGTATATGGGAATGTAATAAACACAAAAATGTACAGTAATATATTGCAGCTTACCAGTCCTTAGATGTAGTGGCTGCATTGGATTTCATTTTTTTTCTTTAGCTGGTGACTCCACAGAAGTCAGGAAAAGCGGCTGCATTATATGTATTTTATCTGGGTATTTAGGTGTTTGTCTTGAATCCAGCATTAACAACCTTACTACTGTCGTACATTCATAAATGGCGGAGTAGTGAATGTTTATTTCTTTGAAAAATAAAAAACAATATTTTTTACTTTCTGCTGTAAAACATATTCAATATATTTTTTTTAAATCAAATTTCTTCATAAATTTAGGCCAATATGTATTCTGCTACATATTTTTGGTAAAAAGTCCCAATAAGTGTATATTGATTGGTTTGCGCAAAAGTTATAGCGTCTACGAACTATTGTGTGTGTGTGTGCGTGTGTATGTATATGCTGGAATTATTTTTTTATACTAGTAATAGTGGCGATCAGCGACTTATAGCTAGACTAGGATATTGTGGGGGACAATCTGACACTAAGTGTCAGTTATGCAGCGTACACACGGTCTGACTTTTCGACCAGACTTTCCAGCAAACTTTCCAGCAGACTTTCCAGCAGACTTTCCAGCAGACTTTCCAGCAGACTTTCCAGCAGACTTTCCAGCAGACTTTCCAGCAGACTTTCCAGCAGACTTTCCAGCAGACTTTCGACAGACTTTTTAACGAACGGACTTGCCTACACATGATCACACCAAAGTCCGACGGATTCGTACGTGATGACGTACACCGGACTAAAATAAGGACGTTGGTAGCCAGTAGCCAATAGCTGCCCTAGCGTCGGTTTTTGTCCGTCGGACTAGCATACAGACGAGCGGATTTCTGGGTCCGGCGGAGTTACGACGTAAAGATTTGAAGCAAGTTCCAAATCTAAAGTCCGTCAGATTTACGACTGGAAAAGTCCGCTGAAGGTCCGGTGAAGCCCACACACGATCGGATTGTCCGCCGGATTTGGTCCGTCGGCATCCATCGGACAAGTCCGGTTGAAAAGTCCGACCATGTGTACGCTGCATAACTGACACTTGACACTTTTTGGGAACCAGTGACACTAATAGTGATCAGTGTTAAAAACCATGCACTCTCACTGTACTAATTACATTGGCTGGGAAGAGGTTAAACATCTAGGGTGATCAAAGGGTTAAATGTGTGCCTGACCATTGTTTGTGTGTACTGTGAGCTGCTTTTACTAAGAAATTTGCAGGATTTTATTCCCTGATTTGCAGGGAAATAAAGTCCGCTGACAGGACAAAGCTCTGCATTGTGTACATTGGCAGAGCTCTGTCCAGTGTTTCTCCTTGGTGATCAGCGGGTGCAGGCGGACATCCATTGGCCGACACACCTGCTGATAAGCTTCTGCTTTGACTAATCGCAGCAGAACCCCTACCAGGAAGTGCAGAATCATGTGTGTGTATATGTGTATAGTATATATATGTGTGTGTGTGTGTGTGTGTGTGTGTGTGTGTGTGATTCTGCCGCCCTGTAGCAGTAAATCTGCTATAGGGCGCTTGGCAAGTATAACAGAAACTCGTTTTTTTTCTGGTATTTTTTCCTTTAAATAGTAAATTAAAGTATGCTCTTAAATGCCACCAAAAGAAAGTTCTTTTGGTTTCAAAAAATTTACATAAAATTCATTTGGGTACAGTGTTGCATGGAGAATTAATTGTCAATCAAACTATCACAGCATTGAAAATTGATTTGTTGTGGTTAAATGGTAACTCAAATTTGCAGTTATTCTTTTACCTCTTTTCCCCAACTCTTAAAAAAATAGCTGGAATTGGGCTTGAAGTCCTCTGGTTTGTAAAATTGTTTGGTCCATCCAACGGCACCTCTGCTTTTACAATGCACAGCCTCATCACATGTTTAGAATGGAGCTGTATTTTGGAAGGTTTGAATGTCATCTGTTGGATGGGAGTGTAAAAATGAATGGGAATATATTGTGACTCCGTTCTCTGCTTAGGATCACTTGATAAGCGGGTTGGGAAGGTTCACGGTATGGCACGGGGGTTAATTACCTCGACTGTACAGGAATTTCACATCGTTCCCAGTCTAAGGCTCTTTAGAAAGCCATTTGATCTGGCTTCTATATAGGTCATGTCAAGGCTGCTATAGAGAATAATAGACCATTTCCTTGCGCAAAATAGGCCCTGGGAATAGAGGCGGACTTGAGAAATGACAGAAAGGATCGCCTGTGTTTTGCGTTCATAAAGAAGAGTTGTTTTTAGGATAAAGAGAGCCTTTATTTCAAAATTGTGTTTGCTGTTTAGTTTTGCACGAGGAAAGGCAGATGTTAAATCTGAACGGGACTGAAAGTGGAACCCCAGCTAAAACTAGAGCGGGGAAGGGTTACAACCTTTGTTTTGGTTTTTGTTGCTGTTTATGTTTTTATGTCCCTCTCTATTTGGCTCTGCAACTATTTTTTTCTAGGACAGAAAGTGAGGGGAAATGAAAAACTTTGCATATGACACAAGAACAGGAGATGGGAGGAAATCTTCCAGTGGATACACCATTCCTGGTGCTGTCATGGGTTGTATTTTCCTTTCCTTTTTAGAGAATTCCTTTACCTTCCTTGTGTGTCCTAAAGATCTGGAAGGTGTGTGATGGTGCTGGAGAGTAGAGATTGATTCTAATAGTGTTTTGCCTTACCAGAATTAAGTTTATGGTAAATTTAAGTACCTGGTTCTGGGCCTACGCTGCTCAAATCACTCAGCAATGAACAACAGCCTGGGTGCGTAGCTAGGAACACCTAGTACAAACTTACATTCCTTTAAAAAAAGAAAAAATCGGTGACCAATATAGCCACCCAGTCATAAGCCTTAAATTCATGAAGTCTGACAGTTTCTTGATCTGTTGACAATCATTTTTTTGTGCAGCAGCAACCACAGCCTCCCAGACACTGTTCAGAGAGGTGTACTGTTTTTCTTCACTATAAATCTCCCTTTAAGAAGGGCCCACAAGTTCTCAATTGGGTTTAGGTCAGGTGAGGAAGGGGGCCATGTCATTATTCTTTCATCTTTAAGGCCTTTACTGGCTAGCCATGCAGTGGAGTACTTTGATGGATGCGATGGAGCATTGTCCTGCATAAATATCATGGTCCTCTTGAAAGATGCAGACTTTTTCCTGTACCACTGCTTGAAGAAAGTGTCTTCTAAAAACTGGCATTAGGCTTGGGAGTTGATTTTGAGTCCATCTTCAACCCGAAAAAGGTCCAACTAGCTCATCTTTAATAATACCAGTCCATACCAGTACCCCACCTCCACCTTGCTAGCGTCTGAGTCAAAGTGGAGCTCTGTACCCATTACTGATCCAGCCACAGGTCCATCCATCTGATCCGTCAATAGTCACTCATCTCATCAGTCCGTAAAACCTTTAAAGAATCTGTTTTCAGATATTTCTTGGGCCCAGTCTTTATATTTCAACTAATGTGTCTTGTTGTGTCAGTGTTGGTCGGGCTTCAGCCTACCATACCTTGGCCATGTGTCTGAGCACTGAACACCTTGTACTTCTGAGCACTCCAGGTAGGTTGCAGTTCTGGAATATGACGGCACTGGAGGATAATGGGTTCCTGTTAGCTTCACGTTTTGATTCTTCTCAAACCTTTGGCAGTTAATTTGCATCTTTTTCTCAACACATTCCTTGTGACCCTGTTGACTATTTGCAACAAAATATTTGATGGTTCTGTGATCACGCCCCGATCTTAGCAATTTCAAAAGTGCTACAATTCCGTTAAATTTTTTTTTTGGCCCATTTTGTGTAAGGAAAAGAAGCTGCTTAATAATTATGCACACCTCGATATAGGGCGTTGATCTCCTTAGGCCACACCCTCCCTCATTACACATATACACATCACCTGATATGCTTAAATCCTATCATTTTCAAGCTTGGAGTTGGGCAATATGCATAAAAATTATGATTTGGTCAAAATACTCACTTGCCTAATTGTGCACACAGTGTATAGTCAACGTGTTTCAATAAGGACTCCCCCTTTCTTCAGTTTGAACAACAATTTGTGATATGATCAGAATAAAATTATTTCTGGTGCCTAAAATTGAGGCTGAAAAAGCTAGCATGTACTAAGCCAGCTGTATAAGTGATGTTAGGACGTGTCAACTTTGGTCTAGCCTTAATTTTAGGCTTTGGCCCGTTTCACACAAAGGTCCTGGCCAGGTCTGCCTGTCGGTTTTTCAGGCGGACCTGATCAGACTCTCCATTCACCATTATGGACCATGAGGTGTAAACAGATTTGTGCCCATTATACCCACTCACCCCTGATCTGATCCGGTCCACAAAAAAAAAAAGAGGGGATTTGTCCTCCAACTCAGATCAGAGAGCAGTTGGGTGTAAATGAACCAAACCACAGAAGAAGATTGAGCCCACGGGACTTTTAGTGGATCAAGCCAAAAAAAGAACATCAAACAAATATATATAAAAAAAGATGTTGACAACTTTATTAATCACATTCAGTATAACAATACACAGTGAAAAAAGTTTGTTGATAGACATGCCTTGATGTACATGGTAATACAGAATGTTGGACATAATTTTCGAAGATATATAGGTAAGAGCGAAATGCTTTAGAATTGCTTCTCAAAGCGTTTCGTGAAACAAGGTTCACTTCATCAGGACTTGGAGCAATTTTACAACTGATAACTCATATTCAACAATAGATATATAGAATTGTATGAAAAACAACTTGTATATCTAGGCAAGTCTTCAATCGTAAAATTAAAACTGAGTTTTCCTACATAAATGAGTAGGTACAGATGACTGCTGGTCAGGGCAGCCTTGCCCAGGAACTTGGGTTGGATCCTATTCAAGAAAAAAGATCAGCAGAGTGTCGAAAAATGGTGGAAGGCAGACCTTCATGACTCCAGCATAGTCAGTTTCCTCCAAGCTGTACAAACTGTGCGGACACAAACCAGTCATTCGCCAACAGATACCCTGCTGATCAAACCACCCCGTGTGAAAGGGGTTTAGGACCCCTTTCACACTGGGGCCGCCCGTGTGTTAGCGGTAAAGCATTGCTTGTTTTAACAGCTCATTAGACCCCTTTCACACTGAAGCAGTTTTCAGGCGTTTTAGCGCTAGAAATAGCGCTTGTAAAGCGCCTGAAAACTGCCTCCTATGCCGCCCGAGTGTGAAAGCCTGAGTGCTTTCACACTGGGGCGGTGCGCTTGCGGGATGTTAGAAAAAGTCCTGCAAGCAGCATCTTTGAGGAGGTTTGGAAGCACTGTATGCAGCGCTCCCAAAACGCCCCTGCCCATTGTAATGAATGAGCTGAGCTGTGGATCTCTGAAGCTCCTCCAGAGTTACACCATGGGCCTCTTGGCGAGTTCTCTGATTAATGCTCTCCTTGCCCAGCCTGTCAGTTTAGGTGGATGGTGCGCCGCATACGGTCGTTTTTAACCCCTTTGGGGTTAAAAGCACCCTGCTAGCGGCTGAAAAGCACAGCTTAAACAGCGGTAAAGCGCTTCTAAAACGAGCAATAAGGCACGGGCGGCCCCAGTGTGAAAGGGGTCTTACCGATGTTAAAGCAACACTTTTTGGCCACTAACAGGGTGCTTTTAACCCCAAATAAGGGGTTAAAAGTGCCCGTGTTGTGGCGCTCCTGAAGCGCTGCCCATTCATTGCAATGGGCAGGGGCGTTTTGAGAGCGCTGTATACAGCGTTCCCAAACCGCCCCAAAGTCTTTTTTTAACGTCCCACAAGCGCACTGCCCCAGTGTGAAAGCACTCAGGCTTTCACTCTCAGGTGGCATAGGAGACCGTTTTCATGCGCTTTACAGGCGCTATTTCCAGTACTAAAACGCCCGAAAACTGCCCCAGTGTGAAAGGGGTCTTACTGTTTTATTTCATCTTGATTTGTATCACAGTTGTAGCATCCTGCAAACTGCAGTTACTAGTGTGCTATGTCAGTGCTCAGCTAAGGTGTCAAGCCAATAAATGGCTGGTGTCATAACTGATCGCATGTGCAGTATCATGGCTACTGCAGATGAACCCAAGGATAAGATGGCAGCTTCCTTGGCTGCAAAAGGAGAGGAGGGTTTAGTTTTGTGTTAATAAGCCTTGGTCAATGGCTGTTGCCCCCTATCCACTACAAATTCTAAATTCAAAAACACATTGAAAGTGCTTGCCAAGACAAGTCAATGCACAAAGTAAACACATGGTGACACGTGTCCGAGCCCCTATCCAACAGTATTAAGGAAAAAAAAACCCTCACTTCTACTCGCATGCGTACACCAAAATGGACCCAAAAACTGTTTTTTGTTTTTACATCTGAAGCATTTGCTTATCATCCATTCAATGGTGTGACATTCTGTGAATTTGGAAAATGCAAAGATCTCACACTTCTTTAGCAGGTTACATCACTATTTGTGGCTGTATTCCACGGACACATTCCTGGCAGACACAGATCATAGCTCAGGAACTGGAATACTACAGAGAACTAGAGCTCTGATCCCTCCTGTCTACAACGGGTTCTCATTTCACGCCAATGTGGTCTCTGACAATCTGAAATAACACCGGATTCTAGATTGGGTATTCTGTGTAAAGTACACATGAAAACATGGAATAACAGGACTCACACAGTCCATTTCTGGAGTTTAAGGAGAAGTGGTGACACCCAGGGTGTGAAGGTGTCATCATCTGTGTAGATAGCACTATACTTCACCTGGATATTAGATCTGTCCTGGGAGCACATTAGAGATCTTACCACTGCAATCTGACCTGTCATTTAATCAGTGAATAGAAGTCCTCATGGTAAACAGATGTCCCCACCTTGGCCTTGCTTGTGCTCTCCTGGGCCTGCACTCTTGACCCAGACAAAAGTAGGCTCGGGTTATTAATCACTTCAGCCCCGGAAGATTTGGCTGCTCAATGACCAGAGCACTTTTTACAATTTGGCACTGCGCTGCTTTAACTGGTAATTTCGCGGTCATGCAGTGCTGTACCCAAACAAAATGTGCTTCCTTTTTTCCTCACAAATGGCTTTCTTTTGATGGTATTTGATTGCCTCTGCGATTTTTTTTTTTTTATTTTCTGCAATATAAACGGAAAAAGACCGAAAATTTTGAAAAGAATTATATTTTCTACTTTGTTATAAAAAAAAAATCCAATAAACTCAATTTTAGTCATACATTTAGGCCAAAATGTATTCAGCCACATGTCTTTGGTAAAAAAAAATGTGAAGCGTATATTTATTGGTTTGCGCAAAAGTTATAGCGTCTACAAAATCTGGTACATTTTCTGGAATTTACACAGCTTTTAGTTTATGACTGCCTATCGCATTTCTTGAGGTGCTAAAATGGCAGGGCAGTACAAAACCCCCCCAATGACCCAATTTTGGAAAGTAGACACCCCAAGGAAATTGCTAAGAGGCATGTTGAGCCCATTGAATATTTTATTCTGTTTGTCACAAGTGATTGTGTAATTTTTTATTTTTTTTGTAATTTTTCAAAGTTGTCACTAAATGATATATTGCTCACACATGCCATGGTTATATGTGAAATTACACCCCAAAATACATTCGGCTGCTTCTCCTGAGTACATTTTTGAAAATGAAGAAAAGAAAAATGTACTTTTTTTTTTTTTCTTTTTTCAAAACTTTGTGATAAAAAGCGAGATCTGCAAAATACTCAACATGCCTCTCAGCAAATAGCTTGGGGTGTCTACTTTCCAAAATGGGGTCATTTGGGGGGGGGGGGGGGGTTGTGCCATCTGGGCATTTCATGGCCTTCAAAACTGATAGGTAGTGAGGGAGGCGTGAGATCAAAAATATACGCCCTTAGAAATCCTGAGGGCGGTGATTGGTTTTCGGGGTCCTGTACGCAGTTGGCTCCCAAAAATTCCTACACATGTGGTATCCACGTACTCAGGAGAAGCAGCAGAATGTATTTTGGGGTGCAATTCCACATATTCCCATGGCATGTTTGAGCAATATATCATTTAGTGACAACTTTGTGCAAAAAAAAAAAATATAATATATTCCATGGACTCAACATGCCTATCAGCAAATAGCTTGGGGTGTCTACTTTCCAAAATGGGGTCATTTGGGGGGGGTTTGAACTGTCCTGGCACTCTTCTAACCACTTGACGAACCCCTTTCTGACACTTTTTGTTTACATGAAAAAATATTTTTTTTTGCTAGAAAATTACTTTGAACCCCCAAACATTATATATTTTTTAAAGCAAAGGCCCTACAGATTAAGATGGTGGGTGTTGCAATCTTTTTTGACACAGTATTTGCGCAGCGATTTTTCAAACTCAATTTTTTTGGACAAAAAACTTTTATTTTAATTTTAATGCACTAAAACACACTATATTGCCCAAATGTTTCATGAAATAAAAAAGATGATCTTATGTCGAGTACATGGATACCAAACAAGACCTGCTTTAAAATCGAGCACAAACATGCAGCAGCTAAAAACTACATACATTTTTAAAAGTCTTTAAAATCCTTTACAGGTTACCACTTTAGATTTACAGAGGAGGTCTACTGCTAAAATTTCTGCCCTCGATCTGACCTTCGTGGTGATACCTCACGTGCATGGTGCAATTGCTGTTTACATATGACATCAGACCGATGCTTGTGTTCGCCTTCGCGCGGGGGGTGCTTTTTTTTTTTTTTATAATTAAAAATACAAAAAAAGGGAAAATACCGCGCTATGAACACAAAATAAAATTGAAATAAGGAGTGCAGCTGCAACAAAAAAAACACAAATATCAGTGTAGCAAACAAGGACAAGAAAAATAATAAGTGCGCTTGCAATATAATAATTATTCAATGATAATAGAACTTGTGTAAAAAGAATGTTTAAATCACAAAGTGGTAGTGAAAGTTCTTAAATATAAATATAAAGAAAAGTCCATTCATAAAATAAAAGTTCAGTGAGGAAAGATTGTGTGAATCCAATAGACGGGAATCCAGCATCCAAAATTCAGCCACCCCAACCCACATGAGAGGGAAGGTGGAAGGACGGGATGTGGGGGGGAACTTCCAAACTCCAGGTGCATCCAAATAACAGTAAGATTGAACGCTTACCAGAGTTGTTGGACCTCCTCTATGGCAAGGTCGGACACACAAGCAGATATAACCCTCTTCAGGGATAAGCGGACTCCCACGTCAGGATCCTCGGATGTTTGTAGTATCCCCAGGGCAGGCAGGTCACTTTGCAAAAGACTCACTGGTCCGAAGGGCCGTGAGCACAGAAAAACAAAAGCTCCGATGGTGTAGTATAATAAAAAGCCTTTTATCGCTCAGACATGCGGGGAACACTCCTCCGCCATAAAACATATTAAAAAGCCGGCAAAATAAAAACCGCAACGAACACCCGTGTACCAACATAGGGCTTTCGACGTGGTGGCGTATAATGCGTAGCCACGCCGTACATGTTTCGTCATAAATGACGTCTTCAAAGCCCCTTTCAGTCCAACTGAAACCCGGACACATTACTCAGACAGGCATGAGAACGGGGTTTGACAGGAGGGTGAGGGGGCACTATGTTGCTACATACTATTCACTTTGGAGTGTCCAAAGGTGTCCCAGGTCTGTTACAATCCTATACTAAATAAATAATTACTGTGCACTTCTAAAGTGTTCAGGCTTGAAGAAAAAGTGGCAACTTTACATAGACTAGGGACTGTAGACTATGGATTTATAGTGTACATAGAGCAGTGTATATGACTAACATAAACGGTTTCTTCCAAACAAATGAAAGTGAGGAGGAAAAAGAGGGGTTCTGGAGATCATGGATGTTACAAGGAGTCAGAAAAACACAGTAAGAAATGGTTTCATAAAAATAGATTACAGGACCATTAAGTAGTGGATGTGTATGGAATACCGGTATTTTTAGAGAATAAGGATTTTGTTTAGTCTCACTTTAAACCCTTGTAATTGATGAGGTCATTTTTTTTTTCCAGCTAAAGCGGAATTACACTTTAAATGTAATCAAGTGTATAAATGATCTTTTTATGTAATTGACAAATTTTGCCTTTTTTTATTTATTTTGCTTTGATTGAGGATGACTCTAGAGCTGAGTACAGTAGGACGCATACCCTGTCATTGTTGCCCTGTCCAGACCCGATGCAAACTAGAGATGCACCGAAATTGTGGTGGGCGAAAATTGTGTTTTCCACATTTTGCCGATAGAGAAAAGGTGCCGATAATGGCACTGAAAACTCAAGCGATTTTGCTGCGATTTTACAGAGATTTTGCCTCAATTTTACTGTGCTTATGGTGTGTTTTTCATAGATCGTGTGACTCAAAAACCTCATCAAAAACGTAACATGGGTCCATTATTGATGCGTTCTTGCTGCGTTTTTCAATGGGGAGGTGCATTTTTTTTATTAATCAACCAAAAATGCAGCAACCAAGTTTTTTTTAACACCACAAGGGAAGCGCAACGGACCAGTGTGAAGACAAGTACAAAGGATGCATTTTTCTGGAGCTTTTATTGCTCTAAAGGTGCTGATAATGGCCGACAATAAATTCATATTCATTTTAAATTTACGATATTAATTAAAAAGTCGAATATAATAGAATTATGTTTAAATATATATTTTTAAAGACTGTCATTTTTGTTTTCAGCCAAGTACATCCTGAATTTTTGGTTTCGGCGCCAAAATTTCCATTTGGTGCACCTCTACAAACACAAGCTGTCTCCCACCTCCTGAGTTTGGACAGCAGTACCTTTTTTAAATTTTTTAAATTTTTTCTCTTTTTACTGCTATGCACACTTAGGAGCTTTGAGACTGACAGGTGCTGTCAGGGAGCGGCCATCTCTCATCAGTGACTGCTAGTTGTTCTAACTGCTTTAACTTGTTGAGTTGATATCTGAATTTCAGCGATGCATTTCCTGCTCTTTTGCAAAGCACCACTGATAGTATATAGCAGGGGCCTCCAAACTTTCTAAACAAAGAGCCAGTTTACTGTCCTTCAGATATTAGGGGGGCCAGACTGTGGCCATTATGAGTACTAAATGTCCCAGCATCAGTAGGAGTAAACAATCCTCTATCATTGGTGTCATTGGGAGGAAGGGTGCCCTTCATTGGTGTCATTGGGAGGAAGTGTGGCCCTTCATTGGTGTCATTGGGAGGAAGTGTGGCCCTTCATTGGTGTCATTGGAAGGAAGCGTGGCCCTTCGTTGGTGTCATTGGGAGGAAGCGTGGCCCTTCGTTGGTGTCATTGGAAGGAAGCGTGGCCCTTCCTTGGTGTCATTGGAAGGAAGGGTGGCCCTTCATTGGTGTCATTGGGAGGAAGGGTGGCCCTTCATTGGTGTCATTGGGAGGAAGCGTGGCCCTTCATTGGTGTCATTGGGAGGAAAGGTGGCCCTTCATTGGTGTCATTGGGAGGAAGGGTGGCCCTTCATTGGGAGGAAGGGTGGCCCTTCATTGGTGTCATTGGGAGGAAGGGTGGCCCTTCATTGGTGTCATTGGGAGGAAGCGTGACCCTTCATTGGGAGGAAGTGTGGCCTTTCATTGGTGTCATTGGTCCCGATTGTTGGGTTCGATGAATGAAATAGTGCCCCAAGGGCCAGATTAAAGCACCCAAAGGGCCACAGTTTGGAGACCACTGAAATACAGATTATTGCATTGGAAGTGGGAGTAGTAGTGCTCAGAATGTTTGTTTGTGGCTCTCACTAAGTGATTGAGAAATCTAATTATCTCCTTTGTTTTTATCTTTATCAGTTACCTGGCTGAGCAGTGCTGGAATGGCGGATTCATCTACCTGATCATGTTGCGCCGCATCAAACGCAAAGCTCCTCTTCCACCTTCCAATGGCGGCCGCAGCAGCTCTTGTGAACCCAAAGCAACCAGCTCTACCTCACAGCCCAGCACTAGGGCGGCACAGAGCGGGAAGAGGACTCGGAAGTTTGGCGTCATCTCCAGGACGGTGGGCAAAGACGGCAAGGAGAATAAGGGGGAGAAGGGCTCTGCTCATGAGAGCCGCCAGTGCTCGCCCATGGAGGTGGACGGAGGGCACAATAGTGATGAGGCTTCTGGAGCAGACGGTCACTTGGGACAAGATTCACACAGCAGTTATGATGAGGAGAGGTGCGAATACCATGTGTCAAAGGCTGCAAGGACTGCGGCTAAATCGGTGGACTCCGCCGTGCAGGTAAACTGTTATTTTATCCTATTGTGATACTAAAACAGGACGCATTGCGATAGGATGAAAACACGGGACAGCAAGAGCCCAAAATGTTTATAGATCTCTAGGCCGAACTATTTACTCCTTCCTCTTCCCGTGTTCCTTTAACTGGGTCTTAAAGTGGTGTTCCGGCCAAAATTATACTTTTTAAATAAAAATACCCCTATAATACACAAGCTTAATGTATTCTAGTAAAGTTAGTCTGTAAACTAAGGTCTGTTTTGTTAGTTTATAGCAGTAGTTTGTTATTTTTTAAACTTACAGCAGGCCGTGGCCATCTTAAGTGTGGGCATCTGAAGCCAGACTATTTCTTCCTGGATCTCATCCTTGCAGATCTCGCAGATGCTCAGTGCAGCACAAGCAGTGTAATAGGTTTCAGGTCAGGTTTCCATAGCAATGGCAGTTTCAGAGGAAGTTGCCGCCCCTTCCCAAAAGGCACTGCAAACAGGAAATGATGCGATGGGCCGCGGCCAGGGAGGAGGAAGTGAAAAATGAATACAGCAGATATACAGTAGGTGCTGAGAAAAAAAATTTAAAAATATCCAATTCATTTACAGTGCACAGTTTAGTGAGGGATGCTGAAGATTTGTAAAAGTGGGTGGAACTCCACTTTAAAGCAGAACTCAACCCTCCTATCATTTCCAGCTAATGAAGCTGCCATCTTGGCCTCTGATCTTCAACTGCCATGTGATCAGTTATGATACCAGCCATGTGATCATTTGACAGTTTGGTTGACAACGCAACCAATGTGACCGTTACATTCCGGGCACGTGCTGGGAATGTAACTTTTTTTTAAACTGTTATTAATGGGTTTAGTTCCACTTTAACCACCTCCTACCCGCTATATAGTAAAATGATGGGTGCAAGGTGGCGCTCTCATTCATAGGACGTCGTCCACTCTCACCGCGCTTGTGGCCCTGGGACACGGCGCATCACCAATCTCGATAAAGAGCTGACGACGAGGCTCTTTACCCATGTGATCAGCTGTGTCCAATCATCAGTGCTGCATATTAGTGTCACCTCATCAGTGCCACCGCATCCATGTCCATCTCGGTGGAGCCTCATCAGTGCAAATCAGTAAAGGAGAAAAATTACTTATTTACAAAATGTTATAACAGAAACTAAGGAACTTTTTATGTTTTCAAAATCGTTTTTTAATTTTTAGCAAAAAATGAAATCTGTGGTGGTTAAATACCATCAAAAGAAAGCTCTATCTGTCTCAAAAAGAGCAGCAAGCAGTGGAGAGTTATTTACTTTAATGCGTAGAATGCACTAATAGAAACACTTGTTGACTTTTTTGGCTTTTTGACTTTAGAAACACTTTAAGACCCCTTTCACACTGAAGCGGTGCGTTTGCAGGACGAGAAAAAAAAAGTCCTGCAAGCAGCATCTTTGGGGCGGCGCGGGAGTAGTGTGAACATGCCCTGCCCGATGAAATGAATGGGCAGCGCTGCCGAAGCTCCTGCAAAGCACTTCGCCAGCGACGCAACACGGGTGCTATTAACCCTTTCTTCGGCCACTAGCGGGGGTTAAAAGCGCCTCGATATCAGCCAAAATGCACGCCCGCACCGCCCCAGTGTGGAAGGGGTCTAAGTCTTCAACTGTGGATGTCCCATCAATGCTGCGATGTTTAGTTGCGCAGGCAGAAAGGGAGGTAAGTATTCAGTTCTTTTTTTAATTTTTTTATAGGGAGTTCTTTGGAAATGTTAGTTTGGTGATGAAATCTCTTGGAGAAACTTGTAACTTTAAACATCGCTTTGAATAATTAATGACCCTCAAGCAGGATTACAGTGATGTACCTAAATATTTAGCCTAAAGTATCAGCACTTGAATAATGTGTCTCAGAATCTCTGACACGTCTGCGTATTAATGATGTGTATATACAGGGAGGCCTGCAGCCAAGCCGCACTCACATATCCTATGTACTGTATATCCAATGAAATCCCGGAACGGAGCCACAGTGTGGGGGTGAAGAGATGTTTTCTAGTGGAGCCATTGTTGGCTTGTACAGTGATCCAGATCTGGGCTAGTCTGCCATATTATCAGAGAGTCCTTTGGGTAAAGCTAAAGGAAAACCGTTATTGTTTTAAAATTGCTTTATATTTTGCCTTTCCTGGTCCCCTCCTTACCCCCATCAACATGATGATGAATGTTTAATGAAACCTTTCCATTTTTATTACATACCTTATTATAGAACCTGTGATGTCATCACAACCACTCTGTGCTTCTCTATGTAATGCCGGCAGATCATGGTTGGTGGGAGGGACCAGTAGGGTCATGTACAAGGTTTCCTGAAAACCTCCGAGCACCCTGCCTCCGTACTCCACTCGGGAGCCTTCAGCCCTGATGCAAGCAGTAGGCCTTTTCTTGGGTGGAGTTATGAAAAAATATCAAAATGCCTTGATAGGTGGATGTCACTCCAGAGAAGTGGAGGTGTTCATAGGCAGGTTGTACTTGCATGTAGACCGATCCTGAGCTTCCATAATGGAAAGGTTTGTAATCCAATAAAGGAAAGGAGTGGTTCAAGGACAGACTGGGGTGGGGGGGGGGGGAATAGACGTCCTCCAGTCAGGAAAATCAGATACCTGCTAGGGATGCACCGATATATCGGCCACTGAAAATTATCGTCCAAAAATGGGGTTATCAGCATTTTGCCGATAATAGCATGGTTCGTCCTATTGACTTCAATAAAAAAAATACAATAAAAAATTATGTCCCATTGACATCACAGTAAAAACGTCCCTATTGACTTCAATGCAAAATCACATCCCATTGACTTCAATGCCGAAAAGCTCCCCTATTGACTTCAATGATGGAACGCCCCCCTATTGACTTAAATGCCAAAACGCCCCCCTATGGACTTAAATGCCAAAACGCCCCCCTATTGACTTAAATGCCAAAACGCCCCCCTATTGACTTAAATGCCAAAACGCCCCCCTATTGACTTAAATGCCAAAACGCCCACCTATTGACTTAAATGCCAAAACGCCCCCCTATTGACTTAAATGCCAAAACGCCCCCCTATTGACTTAAATGCCAAAACGCCCCCCTATTGACTTAAATGCCAAAACGCCCCCCTATCGACTTTTTGACTTTTGGTCCATAATTTTCGATTTCGGTGCACCACTAACTGCAACATCTATTAATGCCCAAATGCTGGGTTATTCAGGTTGAGCAAAGCTTTGACAGGTCCTGGTATTGTTAAAGAGGAACTGCTGTCTGCTCACATAATTTGTAATAAAAACATCTTTGCCATTCTGCAGCTTCCCTCCAACCACTTTGCATATTATTTTATATATACTGTGATTCTGTTCTTGCCAAATATGCTGCAGAAGTCTCCCTCCTCTAAGTCTGGCTGCAACTATTTTACCTGTGGGCAGCTGAAGCTGCTGCTTGTTCACTTCCTGGATTTACACAGACACACAGAGGCAAACCTCCAGCTATGCAGCTCTCATTGGCCCTCTTATGACTCATCCCCCCTCCCTTCCTGGCAAACTCTCACGAGAGTGAGAGAGAGAGCTGTGCATTGGAGAACGCTCCTGGTGAGTGCATAGTGGTGCTGTTTGTAGGACGCTCCTGGTGAGTGCATAGTGGTGCTGTTTGTAGGACGCTCCTGGTGAGTGCATAGTGGTGCTGTTTGGAAGACGCTCCTGGTGAGTGCATAGTGGTGCTGTTTGGAAGACGCTTCTGGTGAGTGCATAGTGGTGCTGTTTGTAGGACGCTCCTGGTGAGTGCATAGTGGTGCTGGTTGGAGGACGCTCCTGGTGAGTGCATAGTGGTGCTGTTTGGAAGACGCTCCTGGTGAGTGCATAGTGGTGCTGTTTGTAGGACGCTCCTGGTGAGTGCATAGTGGTGCTGGTTGGAAGACGCTCCTGGTGAGTGCATAGTGGTGCTGGTTGGAAGACGCTCCTGGTGAGTGCATAGTAGTGCTAGTTGGAAGACGCTCCTGGTGAGTGCATAGTGGTGCTGTTTGTAGGACGCTCCTGGTGAGTGCATAGTGGTGCTGGTTGGAAGACGCTCCTGGTGAGTGCATAGTGGTGCTGGTTGGAAGACACTCCTGGTGAGTGCATAGTAGTGCTAGTTGGAAGACGCTCCTGGTGAGTGCATAGTGGTGCTGGTTGGAGGACGCTCCTGGTGAGTGCATAGTGGTGCTGTTTGGAAGACGCTCCTGGTGAGTGCATAGTGGTGCTGGTTGGAGGACGCTCCTGGTGAGTGCATAGTGGTGCTGGTTGGAAGACGCTCCTGGTGAGTACATAGTGGTGCTGGTTGGAGGACGCTCCTGGTGAGTGCATAGTGGTGCTGGTTGGAGGACGCTCCTGGTGAGTGCATAGTGGTGCTGGTTGGCGGACGCTCCTGGTGAGTGCATAGTGGTGCTGGTTGGAGGACACTTCTGGTGAGTGCATAGTGGTGCTGGTTGGAGGACACTTCTGGTGAGTGCATAGTGGTGCTGGTTGGAGGACGCTTCTGGTAAGTGCATAGTGGTGCTGGTTGGAGGAAGCTTCTGGTGAGTGCATAGTGGTGCTGGTTGGAGGACGCTTCTGGTGAGTGCATAGTGGTGCTGGTTGGAGGACGCTTCTGGTGAGTGCATAGTGGTGCTGGTTGGAGGACGCTTCTGGTAAATGCATAGTGGTGCTGGTTGGAGGACGCTTCTGGTGAGTGCATAGTGGTGCTGGTTGGAGGATGCTTCTGGTGAGTGCATAGTGGTGCTGGTTGGAGGACGCTTCTGGTGAGTGCACATTTCTTAAGTGGTGGAAATCCTGGATTAAAAGAACTTTGTTGTCCTTTTATTTGAAGACTACACATAAGACTGCTTCACATGGGTGGAAGATCAGAAGTTCGTACTGCGGACTTCACTAAGGCTTGGTTTGCGCATATATATATTATATGTGTGGTGCGAAAAACGCAGCGGATCCTGATATTCCCAAACTGCACTGAAATCGCACTCCGTTCATGCGATCTGCCACCGGTGTCAATATTAAATGAATGACATTCCAAAACAGATTGCAAAGCGCAGTGCAATAGCAGAAATCAGATTGCATGAATGTGAACACTGATCCGTTTCTGGTGAGGCAAAAAAAAAAAAAAGATGCTTTTGCGGTGCAAATTGAGCCCATACAAAATGAAAATGAATGGCCTTAAACCGCATTGCAAAGAATCGCATGTGATTTCAATAGGAATGCGGTGTCCCGCACATGCTGTTCTTTTTTCCTTTTTTTTTTAAATTTTTTTTCTTTGTACTGGGATCCGGTGCGTTTTTGATGCGTTCCAGTGCCTTTTTGATGCATTTTAGTGCAGGAAAAATGCAACATGTTCTAATTTTAGTTTTTCTGGAACTGGAAAGCCCTGGAACTGACTGCACTGGTGTAAACTATGCCATTGGAAACCATATAACCTACTTTCCAAAAAAAAAAACCGCACCAGACTGCATGTGTTGTGAACTGGCCCTCATTTTACTGGGGTCCGGTGAGTTTCAATTACAATCATTATACACTTATTGCGATTTTTTATTTTTTTTTATTTTACCAAAAATATGTAGAAGAATACATATTGCTATTATTATTATTTAAGCTACTTATAGAGCGCCGTCAATTTACACAGCGCTTTACATATACATTGTACATTCACATCAGTCGGCCTAAACTGATTAAGACCTTTTTTATTTTTTATTTTTTTTGGATATTTATTATAGCAAAAAGTAAAAAAATGTTTTTTGTTCTTTTTCAAAATTGTTGGTCTTTTTGTTTATAGCACAAAAAATAAAAACCGCAGAGGTGATCAAACAAAAGCTCTATTTGTGGGAAAAAAAATTTGGGGTACAGCATCGCAATTGTCAGTTAAAGCGACGCAGTGCCGTATCGCAGAAAATGGCCTGGTCATTAAGGGGGCAAATCCTCCCGGGGCTGAAGTGGTTAAGCAGGTGAGGCATTTTATACAGCCTGGTACAAAGTAATAAAAGAATAATAAAGCTCGGTTCCGCGGCTGTCACTCACTTCCAGGCTTTAATTACAAATGCATGGAATTCCTCCATCCTCTTGTTAATGGACTCCGCAGATTGATACTTTCCTTTTGTTTGAAGTGCTTTAGAATTTTCCTGGAATGCAGATCACAGAAAGGACTGTGTGTTATGAGGGCATCGCAGTCACCATACTCCAAATTCCTGAAGGGCTCAGCGAGTCAATAATCCATTCAGCGGCTGGCTTTACTGTACACTCGTGTGTGGTACGCCGTTTACACAATGACAGCTCATCAGTAAGGAGACGCGGCCTAAGCCAAGAATCATCGTCAGCCTGACTTCTATAAATGTCACATTTGTCAAGAAAAGATATTCACAGCGTGGTGACGTGACGGAGGCCAGACCTGAATACGGATATTTTTGTAGCAGAATTTGTAGAAGGCTTCTGCCATGTTTTGTACATTGATGCCAGCTGACTGTGATTTCTACGGCTGAGCACCTCCGGGCTGCCAGTGTTTGCAGCTAGGCGGCTTTTTTAAAAAAAAATTTTCAAAAATCAATACTGACTTCCAAAACCAAAAAGTTGTACTAGCTCCTCTCCTGTACTGAAATGGCTTCCTCTGATTTCACTGCACACTGTGAGCTTCTCATAGTGTGCATAAGAAGCTGCAGCAAGTCAGATGGAGCAAGCCTCATTTCCTGGCTAAAGGATGTCCAGCACCATCTAGCCCAGGGGGCCTTTTGGCTAAGATAAAGTGTAGTATCCGTTCCTATTAGTGTCCAGTAGGGGTGTTATGTCATCGTTCTGGCTTGACCAGGAGCTGGTATGGCTGGCGGAGGTATCCCTGCTGGTATGATGGGGGCTCTGAAGGCTAGTACCAGCTGGAACAGAAACTGGGGCGTGGGAGTAATTCCCCTGAGAAAACTGGATGGGCCCAATTCCTCTTGATTTGCGTGGGTCTACCTTGTCTGGCCATGGGCTGGGTAGGCAGAGAGTCTGTGGTGTCTATGCCCCCTGGGAGTGGTCGCCCTAGGTGGCGCTCTTAGTAACACTTGGGTGTGGGACCCCACGGTGTGAACAGGCATATGGTCACAGCACTAAAAGCTTTTTCTGAACTGAGCCTCTATGGGCTAGGGCATGGGTGCTCAACCTGTGGCCCTCAAGCTGTTGCGGAACCTCAAGTCCCATTATGCCTGTCTTTGGGAGCCAAGCTTGTGTCTGTCAGCGGCTTGCAATGCCTCATGGGACTTGTAGTTCCACAACAGCTGGAGGGCCACAGGCTGAGCACCCATGGGCTAGGCCTTTTGGCGAAGTCTGGGGCAATTTTTGTTACCAGGTCTCAGGGCGTAGCCAGTGCACATTGCTCGGCCACTATTTATTTTTCCTCCACTGTTTTGTCACTTTCACTTTTGTGTGGTTGTTTTTTTTTTTTTCTCTAGGATAGAAGGATGTGAGTCCTCAGGCTTGCCTTCACAACTAGGGGGAGAATGTGTGGCTCCTAGGTTCCTTCCTTATCTGACCCTGGGGGGTCTCGCTTCCAAAGAGCCCCTTGACTTAGTACTTGGTGGTCGGCTTCGGCTGATCATGAGGAGAGTGGTCCGCCAGGCCTTCTGGCTAGGTGGAACATGTTGTACCCTTTGTTCCTGTGAGGAACCTTGCGCCCCGGGAGATCAGGGAGTGGTCCTACCCGTTCAGGGAGTGGACAAAAGTGCAGCGTGCTTTTTAGTGTGTTTCACATGCACGTTTTTTGTTCACTTAATGGTTTTTCCGTTTTAGGTTTTTGCACCACCGCACAAAAAAGAGAAAAAAAAAGGGGGGTCTCTAAACTGAGGCCCGCAAGCCAGATATGGCCATTTGCTTCCCTTTATCTGGCCCTTGGGACACTATTCCTTCTATTAATGAGGCATTATTTCACCACTGACGCCAACAATGGGGTACTATTCTCACCACCAACACCATTGATGGGGCACTATTCCTCCCACTGTCACCAACAATGGGGTACTATTCTCACCACCAACACCATTGATGGTGCACTATTCCTCCCACAGAGATCAATGATGTAATTTTTTTTCCACCCACTAACACCGAGCCTATCGCATTGTTTACTCCCACTGGCCATAGTCTGGCCCCCCTGAAGTTTGAAGGTCAGTAAACTTTTTTTTGAAAGTTTGGAGATCCCTGGTCTAGCCCTTTCCTCCCAAGCTTGACTGTTCCTGGTACCACCCCGTGCATTCCCTGGTTTTCAGTTCTTTCTATTCTGGAGGCTCTGCATCACACGAGGGTGTTACCTAGGACTGTTTGCAGGCAAATGCAGCCTACCTGGGAATGCCCACTCTTGCAGATTGACACCGACCCATCAAGGTATTTTGATATTTGCATAACTCCTTTCAAGAGCCAGCCCACTGACTCCTCCCATCAGCCACAATCTGCCTACATTGTGCAGAGAAGCAAAGAGACTTTGTGATAATGTCACTAGATATAAAATAAGGAATATACGGGTAGATCGCGAACACAGAGGACTTTCTGGGTCCTTCCCCACATCCTTCTCTGCTCTAGGAGGGGGTGCAGAGGGGAAGAGTAGTGGGGGGGGGTTGATGCGAAGTGGGGAAGAGGACACTTTTGGGGGGGCACAGGACGCTACTGTGGGGGGGGGGGGTGGCAAAGAGACTTTGTGATGATGTCACTAGATATAAAATAAGGAATATACGGGTAGATCGCGAACACAGAGGACTTTGTCGGTCCTTCCCCCCCATCCTTCTCTGCTCTAGGAGGGGGTGCAGGTGGGGAGTTGATGTGGGGGGGGGGCACGGGACACTATTGTGGGGGGGGCAAAGGACACTACTATGATGGTAATGAGGCTGAGGGGCACAGGACACTACAGTGGGGGAGTCATGTGAAGGAGGGCAGAGGACACGGCTAGGACGGGGGGTTGGCCAGGATGGGGTAAATTAATGTTGGGTGGGGGGGAGATGGGAAGGGGGGCATAGGACACTACTGTGGGGGGTGATGTGAAGGGGGGAAGAGGACACTAGTGTATGGGGTAAATTAGTGTTGGGGGGGGGAAATGTGAAGGGGGGCATAGGACACTACTGTGGGGGGGGGGGGTGATGTGAAGGGGGGAAGAGGACACTAGTGTATGGGGTAAATTACTGTTGGGAGGGGGGGAGATGTGAAGGGGGGCATAGGACATAGGGTCGAATTAATTTTGAATGGATTTACTTATTTCCTTCTGTCTCTAGGACAGGAAATGAAGGAAGATCTCAATTGGACACAGAGAAAAAAATAACTGTTACACTCGGTTCACACAGGGACGACTTGTCAGGCGACCTAGTCGCCTGACAAGTCGCCTCCCGTTCTGTGCTATGGAACCGTTCTAAGGGGAGAGACGCAAGTCGCTCCGACTTAGAAAAAGGTTCCTGTACGACTTCGGGGGCGACTTGGGGCGACTTGCATAGACTTCTATACAGAAGTTGTTTTGCAAGTCGCCCGGGCAGTCGTGTGCAGGTCGCCTCGGTGAGGCGACCTGCAAGTCGTGCCGCCTCTGGTGTGAACCCGAGGCTAAGGGGCTTTAATTATTCCCTACTCCACTTGAAACATTTGTGGGCACCAGTTCAAGAAATAAGGGGTGTAGGTGTCACTGAGGCAGGACAGCAATTTAAAAAAATACCGTATTTATCAGCGTATAACACGCACCCCAATTTAGGAGGGAATTTTAAGGAAAAAAAACTTTTAGGAGGGAAGTTGAAGGGAAAAAAAACTTACATTTAAATGCCCATCATTGCAGCCTTCTCAGTGCAGCCTTGCCCCAGTGTCCATTGCAGCCTTGCCCCAGTCCAGCCTTGCCCCAGTGCAGCCTTGCAGCTCGCTGAGCTTCAAAATCGCCGACCGCGATTTGAAAATGGCGCCGCCAGCGCCGAAATACACAGAGCCGGTCCTCGGCTCTTCTCGGCGGCTCTCGTTCACTTTCAGCTCCACTTGGGATGGGCGTGACGGTGAGCGGAGCTATCCGAAATTAGCCGAGTGCACTCGGCTATGTTCGGGCGGCGCTCGAGTGAAGCCGAAAGTGGCCGAGAAGAGCCGAGGACCGGCACTGTGTATTTCGGCGCCGGCGGCGCCATTTTCAAATCGCGGTCGGCGATTTTTTTAGATCTGACAGCGGGGGATCGACATATAACACGCACCCGCGATTTTCCCCTGATTTTAAGAGGAAAAAGGTGCGTGTTATACGCCGATAAATACAGTATATATTTTTAATAAAATCTATCTATCTATCTTGTTTATATATGTATGTATGTGTGTGTATATATAATATATATATATATATATATTAGTTTTTTTTTTTTTTATTGTCTCATTCTTTCCTTTTAGAGGGGTTTCTTATTACATCATGTTACTGAAGGCAATAGATGCCAATAAAAACTGGTTTTGCTTGCCAAACACTCATTCCTAGTACCAGGAAATAGTACCAGGAGGCCACACAGATTCAGGCAGCTAGCAGCCTCCATATTCCTCTCAGCAATGGAGAACATAATAAAAGCACTAATTTATTACAAAGTAACAATGACTGTTTCTTTCAGTGTGAAGGATGCTGTATCTGGAAGATGCATATGCGAAAGGGAGCAGATGGGCTCGGGATTCAGATTACTGGAGGCCGAGGTTCCAAAAGGTCTCCTCATGGGATTGTTGTTGCCCACGTGGAAGGAGGAGGCTCAGCAGACAGGTATTTAAATATTCCACTCTGCTATTTAAACAGTAACTTTTCTTGAGAGAATGCCAATCTTCTCTTGGTGATCTATGTATATTGCATGGATTTTAACAAACTTTTTGTAGCGTACTCCTAACTTTTTCTGCTCTGAAGAATTAACTGTTTCATTATGTCCTTTGCAGCCTGATTCTGAATTGGGAGGGTCTGGTTTACTATAATCACCAGGTACACTGATGAGAAAAGTGTCAGTGTCTACATTCCTATAGAAGTATATAACCCTTGGAGTATCACACCAAAAATGTCTGTTGCAGGGGATGCCTAAAATCTAGCTTGTATCTTAGTGCAGACTTCTGGGAAAGTCAGTGAGCCAATCACACAAGCAGGAAATTACGTTTCTGAGGATGTTCTTTACATTGATGTACAGAACACCTTCAGGTAGCCATATTGCATTTACATTTACATAAAATTACAGCTCTGCAGATTGAAAAGGGGAGGTTACTTTTTATTATAAAACATCACAGCATGGCTTGTGTAGCAATTGCATATGTTATATTATTTTTTTTTAATTTGCTATATTTTTTCCATGAAAGTGACATTACCCTTCAGGCTGGGTTCACACCATTGCGAATTGGATGTGAACTCGCCGCATCCAATTCGCAATAGCAGGAGATTTTGACCGGCTCTCTATGGAGCCGCTTCACATATCTACTCTGTGGCTCCGGTGCGAATTTGCACAGGAGCCCTGTGCATCTTTTGGTCCAAATTCATCCAAGAATTTGGGCTGACATCGCACCTGAAACGGTGAATGGGGACACACAAGATCTCTGCAGGGAGCCGCATCAGTATTAGGTGTGAACCCATTGAGTGAATTCCTACTGTTGATACTTCCCTGTGTAGCCCTGTTTGCCTGCTGGAGCCCTGAGTTAAAAGCCCGGGGGCCCAGAGATCTACAATGCCTTGAAAAAGTATTCATACCCCTTGAAATTTTCCACATTTTGTTATGTTACAACCAAAAAGTCATCACTTTGTAGAACCCCCTTTCACTGCAATTACAGCTGCAAGTCTTTTTGGGGATGTCTCTACCATTCTCAATTGGATTTAGGTTTGGACTTTGGGCCATTTTAACACATGAATATGCTCTGGCTGTATGTTTAGGGTCGTTGTCATGCTGGTAGGTGAGTCTCACTCTAACTGGTTTTACTCTAAGATTGTCCTGTATTTGGCTCCATCCATCTTCCCATCAATTCTGACCAGCTTCTCTGTCCCTGCTGAGGAAAAGCATCCCAACAACATGATGCTGCCACCACCATGCTTCACGGTGGGGATGGTGTGTTCAGGGTTATGTGTTTCCACCACACATAGTGTTTTGCTTTTAGGTCATAAAGTTAAATTTTGGTCTCATCTGACCAGAGCACCTTCTTCCACATGTGTGTTGTGTCCCCCACATGGCTTCTCGCAAACTACAAACGGGACTTCTTATGGCTTTCTTTCAACAATGTCTTTCTTCTTGCCACTCTTCCACAAAGGCCAGATTTGTGGAGTGCACGACTAATAGTTGTCCTGTGGACAGATCCTTCCACCTGAGCTGTGGATCTCTGCAGTTCCTCCAGAGTTACCATGGCTACTTCTCTGATTAATGCTCTCCTTGCCCGGCCTGTCAGTTTGGCTGGACAGCCATGTCTTGGTAGGTTTGCAGGTGTGCCATACTCTTTCCATTGAACTGTCACGTGGGGGCAGATACAGTATATTACAGTGCCTTGAAAAAGTATTCATACCCCTTGACATTTTCCACATTTTGTCATGTTACAACCAAAAATGTAAACGTTTTTTGGGGGGATATTATGTGATAGACTAACACAAAGTGGCACATAATTGTGAAGTGGAAGGAAAATGATAAATGTTTTTTAAATTTTTTACAAATAAATATCTGAAAAGTGTGGCGTGCATTTGTATTCAGCCCCCTTTACTCTGATACCCCCAACTAAAATCTAGTGGAACCACTTGCCTTCAGAAGTCACCTAAATAGTAAATAGAGTTTGAGTGTGTGTAATTTAATCTCAATATAAATGCAGCTGTTCTGTGAAGCCCTCAGAGGTTTGTTAGAGAACCTTCATGAACAAATAGCATCATGAAGGCCAAGGAACACACCAGACAGGTCAGGGATAAAGTTGTGGAGAAGTTTAAAGCAGGGTTAGGTTATAAATAAAATCCTAAGCTTTGAACACTTTATGGAGCACTGTTCAATCCATCATCCAAAAATGGAAAGAGTATGGCACAACTGAAAACCTACCAAGACATGGCTGTCCACCTAAACTGACAGGCCGGGCAAAGAGCATTAGGCTCGGTTCCCACTGGTGCACTGTCCGACATCGGATGTGATTTGCACTGCAGTGCAGATCACACGCGATGTCTGTGCGATGCAAACTCCGCCATACAGATTGTGTGGCTGAATTTGCATCGCATTCAGACCAAACTCACACAGGAGCCTTTTTTTGGTCCGCACCAGAATTGGTTCGCATGGGTGTTCACACCCATGAGATCCAATTCCTTTCCGAATTGACAGTTCGCACTGCAATATGCAAACTGATTTGGGGGTGTCATTAACTTTCTATTGACACTTCCAGCAGTTTGCATATGACAGTGTGAACTGCCTGTGAGTCGGGTGCGATGCGGGAACCTGCAGTGGATTCACAGGGTTCTCGCATCGCACCAATGTGAACTGAGCCTAATTTGCAGAAATTTGACATGTCAAATCGCATGCCAAATCAGCGGCTATTGCCGGCAATTGCACTGTCCGAATCGGTGCGATGCTGCATTTGCGGTGCCGCACCGATTCCCAAAAGTAGTTTCTGGGTGCGATTTCAATAGACATCTGTGCAGAAACCCTCACAGATGTCTCTGAAACTGTCCCCGAAGTCGGGACTGACATGCAGGAATGAAATGGTGCGAGTTCAGCTGAACTTGCATGATTTCATTCCCGCTGTCAGTGTGAACCTGGGCTTAATCAGAGAAGCAGCCAAGAGGCCCATGGTAACTCTGAAGGAGCTGCAGAGATCCACAGGACAACTTTTAGTTGTGCACTCCATAAATCTGGCCTTTATGGAAGAATGGCAAGAAGAAAGCCATTGTTGAAAGAAAGCCATAAGAAGTCCAGATTGCGAGAAGCCATGTGGGGGACACAGCAAACATGTGGAAGAAGATGCTCTGGTCAGAAAAGACCAAAATTTTAATTTCAGGTCTAAAAGCAAAACGCTATGTGTGGCCGAAAACTAACACTGCACATCACCCTGAACACACCATCCCCACTGTGAAACATGGTGGTGGCAGCATCATGTTGTGGGGATGTTTTTATTCAGCAGGGACAGGGAAGCTGGTCAGAGTTGATGGGAAGATGGATAGAGCCAAATTCAGGGCAATCTTAGAAGAAAACCTGTTAGTCTGCAAAAGACTTGAGACTGGGTTGGAGGTTCACCTTCCAGCAGGACAACGACCCTAAACATACAGCCATAGCTACAATGGAATGGTTTAGATCAAAGCATATTCATGTGTTAGAATGGCCCAGTCAAAGTCCAGACCTAAATCCAAATGAGAACCTGTGGCAAGACTTGAAAATTGCTGTTCAGACGCTCTCCATCCAATCTGACAGAGCTTGAGATATTTTGCAAAGAAGAATGGGCAAAAATGTCACTCTCTAGATGTGCAAAGCTGGTAGAGACATCCCCAAAAAGACTTGCAGCTGTAATTGCAGTGAGAGGTGGTTCTACAAAGTATTGACTCAGGGGGCTGAATACAAATGCACATCACACTTTTCACATATTTATTTGTAAAAAAATTGTAAAAAAAACATTTATCATTTTCATTCCACTTCACAATGATGTGCCACTTTACTTTGTGTTGGTCTATCACATAAAATCCCAATAAAATACTTTTACGTTTTTGGTTGTAACATGACAAAATGTGGAAAATTTCAAGGGGTATGAATACTTTTTTTAAGGCACTTGTACATACAATACTTATCACCAGTCCTTTGCCCTTTGCTTGTATTTTTTTTTTGGGCAAAGCTTCCAGAGTTCAGGTCCTCTTTTTTCAATATCATTGAGCCTCAGTTCACACTAGATGCAGTGTGAATTTGCAGTGAATTTGCTGAGGATTCCGCACCACATCAAAATCGCAACCCATTTTTGCGAACCAATTGCGGAGTTTGTTAACGACACCCCAAAATCAGTTTGCAAAATGCAGTGCAATTTGCAGAATCCGATCGTGTGGATGTGAACACCCATGCGATCCGATTCTGGTGTGTACAAAAAAAGGGTTCTGCACGAGTTTGGTGCGACTGCAGTGTTATTTGAGCCATACAAATCCATGGCTCAAATTGAACCCCCGGAGACACCGCATGTAATTCACACAGGAATGTGCTGCGATTCCTGTACGAACTACATGCAGTGTCCTGCACCGAATCAGTGTGAACCCGGGCTTAATGGTATGGGGCCATGCACATAATGGAAGTGTGACCAGAAAAGCAGCACTTGAATAAGATTTGAACCTGGTTACTATACTTTGAGAAGTATGGGGCTGTTTTGATGTATTGTAGATAGAAATATAACAGAAGACCCATTGTACTATTGCAAAAATTACCTCCTTGCTAAATTGTATTTAAATTCTAACCATGTACTTCCTCATTTGCAAATCTGGTCTGTTAAATATACCGTTAAATGTATTTGGTTATATCTGTTTAATAAGTGTAAAAATACCTGTTGATCCTGCCGGAAATCTTGTCAGCTCAATACTTCCTGTGCTCTCTGCTGTGCTGCTCTTTGCAGGCATCAACCTAGCTATGTTAGACAAGAGGACAGGGGGTGTTCCAAGTAGTCCTGTCCTAATTTTGTTGTCCTTATGCACTAGGGTTATTGAGCGTTGTCATAGAAGGACAGTAAATATATTGCTGGCAGAATCACCAAGGGGAAATAAATGAACAAAATGTTTTCTGGGTTTAGAAATACTTTAACTGTTATTAAGTTGCTTATTGTTTTATTTTCAGGGATGGTAGGCTAAAAGCTGGTGATGAGCTTCTCATGATCAATGGTCAGTCACTAGTTGGGCTTTCTCATCAAGAAGCTGTCGGCATACTGCGGGCTGCAAGTGGACTGGTGCAGTTGGTAGTGGCCAGCAGGGTAAGTAGATGTTAACATCATTCATACATCCAAATCATTTAACATGAGCTATCATAACCTGTTCAATAATTTCTCCCAAGACAAGCCAGTGGGCACCTTTTGAAACAGAAGACATGATATTGTCACACACTGGGGTTGTTTTACTAAAACTGGAGAGTGCAAAATCTGGTGCAGCTGTGCATGGTAGTCAATCAGCTTCTAACTTCAGCTTGTGGCTAGGTGCACCTTGGTGTGGTGGCCATAAACACACTTTTTTTTTTTTTTGAAAGCCCGTGGTGTATGAACACACTCCAAAAACTCCACCCGGTGCCAAAAAAAGTGCACACACATAGAGTGATACACAAAACGTGCAACGGGTGTACAAATGGTCCCCCGTAATCGAAGGACCTTGCCCTGATCCCTCAGGGCATTAGGCTCCAGGCGGGGACTGGGGTGCTTACACTTGGTCCATCTGGCCAAAACCAGATGGACCCTATGCTTTGGAGGGTCTGCCGAAAGAAACCCAACCAAGTACTAGGTGGGGCTCCCCCGAAGGGAGACCCCATGAGAGAGGGCGAACTAAGCCAGAAGGCCATGTGCACCCCCTCCCAAGACTTTCAGGGCAGACCCGAGGATCTATACCCTACCAGTCACATGCGCAAAACCATGTGCAAACATAAAAAGACAAAAAAGTGACAAGCCAAAGGCTTAAATAAAAGAAGTGGGGGAAGGAAGTGGAGAGGGGAAGTGAAAGTGCCATTGTGTGAAACCATGGCCGGCCCTTCGGCCAGGAATAAAAAAATTCTCTGGTCCTAGCCAAAAGGCTCGGCCCTAGAGGCAGGTGCGGAAAAAAGTGTGCGAAGTGCAGTGACCTTGGTGCCAAAATTCAAGTGATCCGCATCACTGTGAAACTGCGGCACCCCTGGACTTGCGTTCCAGGGGCACATACACCACAGGCTTCTTTCAACCCCGGCCCACAGCCAAACCAGTGCCGGCCACGTCCCCACCAGGAAGGCATGGAGCTTTGAGAGCTTAGGGAGAGCCCCAGGAGGAAAAGGCTCCACCACTGCTCCCATTGTTCCTACCTAATTACATTCAGGAAATGTTAACCGCCCCCCCGTGGGAAAGGGGGGCCAAAAAACTGACGAGAACAGGAACCACACCAATCTAGGCCAGGGACTCGACCCTTCAGCCAAACCCAGTGCCTCTCCATCCCTATCAGGAGGTAACCCTTCCGGCTTTCGCTAAAGGAGACCTATTAAAGGCCCTCAGTTCGTCGAGCAGTCCGGTTTCGGCTCTCCCTGATACTAACCGTCCAGGTTACCATTACAACGAGTGGATTTGCATACCCACTGCCACCCCTAATCCACCACCGTGGATCAGGGACAGTAACACAGCGCCACCACTTGGTAACTGATAAGAACAGATACTACACTTGATCTTAGCCAAAAGGCAGAGAAGTGATTGAAGAGAACAGAACTTGTATTAATGCAGAATCCATACATTTTTCAAGGCACCCGACCAGGAACACTCATGGCGTGTAACAACAATGTGTAGCAAAACAGATCACAGATGTGTCTAAAGTGTCTGTCTTGAGGGGTGGCATGCGGACTGGCAGGTCCAAACCCAAATGGGAAGGTCTCCAGAAGGATGGTGTGTCCCTATCCTTTCCCTACTGGTCTGAAACCTCTTCTTGCCGCTAATCCCTGTCCCTGTCAGAGGGGTGACCTATTCCTACACTATCCACACAGGAAATGCGTGCCAAGCCTGGAAGCCAGGGCCTTAAATAGGCTCTGCCTGTCCCAAGTTGGCTGCTAGTCACATGGGGCAGCAGTATCCAATCGGATAGCTTTCCCAGTGACCCAGGAAACCACAGAAAAATAATTTTCCTCTCCCCCTGTAATGCTGCTGCAGTGGAGCTCCGCCTGTAGTAGAGAAAGTATACTGCACTTGTCTACAAGCTTGTTCAATTAAAGTGATTGTAAAGGTAATTTTTTTTTTTTTTAATAACAAACATATCATACTTACCTCCACTGTGCAGCTCATTTTGCACAGAGTTGCTCCGAACCTGCTCTTCTGGGGTCCCCCGACGGCTCTCGCGGCTCCTCCCCACATTAGATAACCCCATAGGAGAATCGCTCTTCCGGGGGATTACCTTGCGGGCGCGCTCCCGAGTCCAGCATTCGGCCTCCATAGAGGCCGAATGCAGGACTCGGCCCGACGCCCGTGTCATTGGATTTGATTGACAGCAGTGGGAGCCAATGGCTGCGCTGCTATCAATCTATCCAATCAAGAGCCGGGAGTCCGTGGAGAGAGAGAGACAGTGCGTCCCCACTGACTGAATGAAGGGGTTCAGGTAAGTAAAACGAGGGGGCTAGGGGGCCGGTGATTGCCAGGTGTTTTTCCACCTTAATGCATAGGATGCATTAAGGTGAAAAAACACGAACCTTTACAACCCCTTTAAGCTTTGAAAAAAAACCTGGAAGCTGATTTATGCAGAGATTAATGCAGATTTATGATTTATGCAGAGCTGCACCATATTTTGCACTTTCCAGTTCTAATAAAACAACCCCAATCTGTCCAAGTAGGAGACAGTTATTTGAAATCAACACCATTTTAAGCTTCACCCTAAATTTTTTTTTTTTTAATTTGGATACTTTTTTTATTGACTTTTTTTTTTTTTTTCAATTTACAACAAAACTAATACATACAATACATACCCACTAAACAACTAAAATTACTATTATACTAACAATCCGTAGCAAAACACACACAAAATTAAAATTAAAAATAAATAAACTATGCAACTTCCAGATTATACATCCATTGTTACTTAAGACCTTGCATCTAAGCAATGGATTAATGATTACCTTTTTCATAATAACTGTACAACATTACAGGATAAGTCATTATACTCAGTTTAATGATATCTTCTTTAAGAGGTTGTAAACCCCTGGAAAAAAAAAAACCCTGCAAGACAAAGGCATAATAAACTAATAAACTCAGAACGATGCCCTGAATCGGTGTCGGCATTCCGAGTACATGGCCGACATCTTCCACTGGCGTTACTTCCGGGTTCACAGATCCAGCGCTTTGATTGGCCGGAGCCGCCGGTCATGGCACGGCTACTGAAGAAACGGCACCAGCGGCCCGTTTCTTCAGTGCGCATATACTGAATAGCTCCTAAACTGTGCAAGTTTAGGAGATATTCAGGCTATAACAAGGCTTACCTGTAGGTAAAAGTGGTGTAACAGAGTTTACAACCACTTTAACCGCTTATATGTATTTCTATCGCATAACTGGGATCTGTCCCTCTGCTAACTTTGAGTCTACTCATCGGTAGACTTAACATATTTGCATCAACAGATTGGAGTCTAGCCATCGTGACCAAATCTTTTGAAATTTTTTGGAGGTTTTCCAATGTTTATATGTCAGTTCTTCCCTTCCTAAATTACAGTTAATCTCTTCAAACCATTGCGTAATTGTTGGTGGGGAGTTTGAAATCCATTTCTGCAATATACGTTTTCGGGCTATAGACAGACAGCAGCCACATCACATTAATTTCAGATGGGAGAATATCTTCCGATATAATCCCCAGCAGAGCTATTTTTTGGGTCAGAATGAACGTATGTAGAGCATAGAGTATTTAAAATATCAAATATATGCTCCCAATACCTATGTAGTTTAGGGCAACGCCACAACATATGTATAAGTGTGTCCGTTTCGGTAATGCATCTTGGACAGTTTGGTGTAGCTGCTTTACCCCAAGTATGTAATTTTTGAGGAGTATAGATAGACCTATGAGTGATAGATAAGTGGGTCAAACACTGTGAAGAGGATAAAGAAACTCTGGTCAAATTTTCCAAAGCTTGTTTCCATTCCTCATCACTAATACTCTCCAAATCCATACGCCACCGCCCAAGACTATCACCCTGTGTGCTAGTTGTTTATAGGGAAGAATATAGGTCACCAATAAGTCCCTGTTCGGAATTCCTTGTAGATACTGCCATAGTTAAACTTTTGGAAGGATAATATTTTAAAGTGTATTTTAATTCATGAAATTTGAGCTGGGTACATATATCTGCAGTGTTTTCTTATCTCTCTTCAAAACGCTAAGTCCTGTGGCTTTCTCCTGCTCCGTTCTTCTGTTATCAGCCTGATGGATCTAAATTTCTACAGACTCAGACATTTATGATGTAACTTGGATGCGTAGATACTTAAATGTAGAGACTATAGCTATTTAGGATGCAGAGCTTGGCATATTATCCACAAGGGGATCTATCGGTAAAAGAACAGACTTGTCCCAAATTATTGTGAAACCTGAAAAGGAACCGTATGTAGTAATTGGGGACATCACTGCTACTAAAGAGTGTGAAGTATCTCCCAAAAATAAAAGCGCGTCATCAGCGTATAGGGCAATCTTGTCCTCCTCCTAGAGATCTGCGAAACCCAAATATATTCTATGACTGACGAATAGCTGCAGCCAAAGGTTCAAGGGCCAGATCAAAAAGGAGGGGTGATAGTGGAAAAGTGATAGTGAAAAGGGGGCCAATGTATGCCTGTTCACCTGAACCCCTGCCACCGGTGCAGCATATAGAAGCTGTATCCAGCGTATAAACTGGGATCCAAATTCAAATTTCTGTAAGCAATGCCATAAACAAGTCCACTCTATACTATCAAAAGCTTTTGCCACATCAAGCGACAATATACCTAGATTATCGGCTGGAGCCTGCAAGTTACGGAATAATCATTGAATATTTATTGCAGTTGATCTGTTTGTGCACCGAGATCGGTCTGGTTTTATTCCAATCTTAGAAATGACATTCGCCAATCTATTAACTAGCACTTTTGCCAATATTTTCACATCTGATGTGAGTAATGATATTAGACTATATGATTCTGGATTATTAGGGACCTTACCAGGTTTTAATAGGACTATGATAACCGCCTCGTTCATAGGAGGAAGATGGCCACACTCCAATGCTGCATTAAATACCTCTAATAATTCAGGCAGTAAATTGGCTCCATAGATTTTATAGACCTCCCCTGGTAACCCGTCAGCACCTGGGGCTTTATTATTAGGTATACACAAAATATAGCAGTGCAGCGCTCAATACAGGTCAGATGTATACGCATAAAATGTACATATTAAATGTACATAAATAAAACGCATGAGGCAAAGTCCCAAAATGTATGTCTTAGTCCGAGGAGATCAAAAGCTGCCCACTTGCAGAAGGGGGATCCCTCATTTGGCAAGGAAAGGGTGCAGTGATAGGATAAGATTTTATCCGTTGTATCACCACCAATGTGAACCTCCACCAAGGGTCTAGGCTGCTCACCTTATTGAGTGGACCTTCTGCGTTAACAGCAAGGTCACTCATGCATTCCCTTCCACAGGGTAGATTATGGAGATAGGGGTCCACAGGCCATATCCCAAATTCAGTCTCATCGGTTGATATATATCATGTTATAAACAAAAATAACAGGACATAGTGCTCTCCATACAAAAAGGTATAAAATGTATTAAATAATAAAAATATTACTCACAAAGAAAGCACTGTTTCCCAGTGCAGGAGTATACAGCATAAAATGAACCAGATGGGTGGCTGTACTGACATCACAGAGCCCCTCGCACGCGTATCGTCCGTGTGGACTTCCTCAGCGAATCTGACTGGGGGCCCGTGTGTCAGCTCTTATATCTAATCCTGGTTCCACATACAATTCATGATGATACTGGAAACCCCGCCCACTCTCCAATAATACACAGGTGAATGGACTTAACTACTAAGTAGTAGAGAATCAGGAGTGGCTACAAATCTAATAGGGCACAAGCAAGCTGAATACACTGATAACTTACTGATAGGCAGCCACCATTCCTCCCATGTTATGAGCTAATGCATTTCCAGGTCAAATCCTTATCTTCCAATAGCAGTGAACGCTGCTGTGTCCTGAAAGACAGCCCGCCCCCATTTCCGGGTCAAAAAAAAATGTTAAGCCTACGGCACCTGGTATTCCCAGGCGGTCTCCCATCCAGGTACTAACCAGGCCCCACCCTGCTTAGCCTCCGAGATTAGACAAGATCGGGTGCTTTTAGGGTGATGTGGCTGTAGGCAAATCCATCTCGTTCAATGGCAGCTAACGCTGCTGCGTCCTGGGAAGAAGCCCGCCCTCTAAAGGGGCGTTCGTATGGAGACGGGGATGGGGGGCAGGAGCACAACAAACAAACCGCCCCTTTCATACACGTCGCTCACAGACTAAGTGAACGGCAACAGGGAGCGCAGACGCAATGCGTGCTCCGCCCCTCCCTTCCACGTCACCCCCTGGACAGATCGAGATGCCAGAACTCCAGTCTCCTTGACAACGACATGAAATCGCTCCCAAGAGCGCATCCTTCATTCCTCTGGCCTGTCAGCGTGGGTAATAACAACATTCACCCACATTGGCAAGCAGGCTAACATTAAATTAGCAACTAATCAGAGACATAGGGAGCAGAAACAAGGCTAACGTTAAAAAAATAATTATAATAAAGTAAAAATAATGTAATATAGTTATAATGCTAAGAGGAGGGAGGCTACTCAAAAAGTACCTATGGGGATACCCCAAAGAGGCTATAATTGAAGCATATGGGGGAAGTTCATAAAGTCACTCCCCTCCCTTATGGCAGAATCCATCCTAAGGTGTCCTACACACTCTTCCAGATGGAGAATGTGTACCAAAAACAAATGCTATTCCCTCCCAGTTGTCACCAGAGGGATATACGAAAAGTGAAATGGAAAAAGTCAAACAAAATACATATATCGCCACCCCATGTAATATCGTGTAGGACCTACAGGGGTTAAAAATATAAATGAATGAATATAAATTTGATAGAAAAATTATAATAAAAAGACATCAGTACAACCACCTCATCTGTACACAAATACAATTAGAATGTATACATATACCACAAACAAATATACATTATGGACCAATATTCTAAATGGTAAGGGGCTAGAAACCAACATATACTGGCGATCCCAAGTTCCTCTAGACTCAAGGTCTACTGTCGATCCCAAATTCCTCTAGAGTCAAGGGTTTATCCAACGCCTCCCTGCCAGCTGCAGACAGTTCTGGTAACCTAATGGAATCAAGAAAAAGTAGCAGTTCGGCCTCTTCATAAGATGCTTTGCTGCTATATAAATCTTTAAGAAAATCACAAAACACAGATGAGATCTCCATTGTAGTACGTGCCCATTTAGTTGAACATTCTTGCAATTCTACCACATGGACAGAAGCTTTTTTGGCTTTTACAATTGTAGCTAAGAGGTAACCAGTGTTTTCCCATTCCTTCAAAATGAGGTTGCTGGAGGAAAAACCTTTTCTGCGCCGCTTTTTTACGGGATATTTCCGCATAGGACTGTTGACTTTGTATCCACTTCTGCTGATTTACTACAGTGGGGTTCGTTCTATATTGAAGTTCGGTCTGCAGGACAGCTTCGGCTACAGAGCATTCCCAACTTCTAGATTTCTATTTGATCTTTGAAATTTGAAATATAAATAAGCCTCTTATATAGGCTTTTAAGGAATCCCAATAAATCTGCAATGATACAGAGGGCTTGTTAGCGGTGCTGTAGGCAGATATGTCGAGCATATTATCTTCCGTTGAAGGAAATGGGTCTAACCAAGGAGAGAGATGTGGTAAGTCAGCTTGCAGTGTCTGCAATGGATCTTACAAGCCCAGACACACAAATCCTAGAGAATTAACCGACAGGATGAAAGAGCCGGAGCACTCCCAACACACGTCTGTTCACATCACAGGCTTCACCCTAAATTGACCATGCTTGGACAAGTCACTATCGCCTTTGAGATCCTTCACATTATTTAGGGCTGTCTCTTTTATACTGGGGCTGTTAGGAGGTACATCATACTGCAGTTGTCCCATCATATGACAACAACCATTTCAATGCTAAACTATTATTTCATTTGTAACTAACTAGATTTTGTGATGGTCAGTGGAAACGTTTTTTTTTAAGTGCATTATACAGCCAAAAATTTGTGAACACTTAACCATAATACCTACACTGTATGGTAAAAAGTAAGTAAATACCCCTTGTAGCAGAGCGCCCCAGAGAGAGCTGGGAAAAGTCCTGCTTGGGGTTTCTACATCTCCCAGGCTCCTCTCATTCACATTCAGGGATCTCTGATCTACGATCCAGTTCGAATCCTGGTCCTTTCCCCCAGGCTAATTTAACCACCTCAATACTGGGCATTTTCGCCCCCTTCCTGCCCAAGCCATTTTTCAGCTTTCAGCGCTGTCGCACTTTGAATGACAATTGCGCGGTCATACAACACTGTACCCAAATGAAATTGTTATCGTTTTTTCCCCACAAATAGAGCTTTCTTTTAGTGGTATTTGATCACCTCTGCGGTTTTTATTTTTTGCGCTATAAACAAAAGAGGAGTGACAAGTTTTAAAAAAAAAAAATAATTTTTACCTTTTGCAATAATAAATATCCAATTTTTTTTTTCTTTAAAACAAATTTTTTCTCAGTTTAGGCCGATATGTATTCTTGTACATATTTTTGGTAAAAAAAAATCGCAATAAGCGTATATAGATTGGTTTGCGCAAAAGTTATAGCGTCTACAAAATAGGGAATAGTTTTATAACATTTAAATTTTTTAAAATTTTTTTACTGGTAATGGCGGCGATCTGCGATTTTTATCGTGACTGCGATATTGCGGCGGACACATCGGACACTTTTGACACATATTTGGGACCATTCACCTTTATACAGCGATCCGTGCTATAAAAATGCATTGATTACTGTATAAATGTGACAGGCAGTGAAGGGGTTAACACTAGGTGGTGATCGAGGGGTTAACTGTGTTGCTAGGTAGTGATTCTAACTGTAGGGGGCGGGGACTCACTAGGGGAGGAGACCGATCGGTGTTCCGCTGTACTGGGAACACATCATCGGTCTCTTCTCCTCTGACAGGACCGTGGATCTGTGTGTTTACACACACAGATCCATGGTCCTGCTGTGTTACCGGTAATCGCGGTTGCCCGGCGGACATCGCGGCCGCCGGGCACGCGCACCGGGTGCCTAGTGACACGGCGGGCGCGCGCGATCGCCCGCGCGCCCCCTGGTGGCCTAGGAAAGCGAGGACGTCATATGATGTCCGCCCGCAACGAGAGCTGCGCCGCCTGGCCGTCAATTGACGGCCGGCGGTCGGCAAGCAGTTAAACTCACCTGAGACAGTCAGCCAGTGCTCTCGGCCTGGGAGACAGACAGCACTGGTCTGGTGAGAGAAAAAGATTGGTAAAAAGCTGTTAAGCTGTATTTGTGGAAGCTGACAAGCTGTAGGCTTGCTCAGCCTGGTAGTTAGGACCTGTATATATTGGATAGTTAGTGCTGAGACACGGCTAAGGGTTTAATTTGGTATTTTTGTTCCTATTTTGTTTTCTGGAACACTGTACAGCACCTGTATATAGACTTTCCTGTACATAACGCAAATAAACACCGCACTGTTTGTCACTACCTCACTCGGTTTGGTATCTGTGCCTGAAAGACTGCTCATCCCAGGGAGCTTTGTACCTGCTACATGTCCCTGGGTTCAGGTCTTCCAGTCAAGCGCATATCAATGCTATAACGTACAAAGACATTTTGGATAATTGTGTGCTTACCACCTTATGGTAACCATCCAGCATGACTGTGCCCCTGTGTACAAAGCCAGCTCCATAAAGACATGGTTGGATGAGTTTGGTGTGCAGGAATTCAGTGGCCTGTATAGAGCCCTGACCTCAAACCTACTGAACACCTTTGGGATGAATTGGAACACCTTTTGCAAGACTGATCATCTAGTTCAAAATTAGCATCTGCCCTCACAATCGCTCTCTTGTCTGCATGGACACATATTCCAGCAGACATACTGCAAAATCTCCTGAAAGCATTCCCAGAATTGTAGAGGCCAATATACTCTTAAATGGGGGCAGCTCCATATTAGTGACCATAGTTTTGGAATGGGGTGTCCAAAGCGTATGAAGGTAATGGACAGGTATTCCCAAATTTTTGATCTTATGGTGTATATCTAAAACAAAATCTTTGTTTTGGATGGAATTAAGATAGGTTTGAACTTCTTAAGTTGATTGTAATGGTTATCTGTGTCCCTGATAGAGACCTTGCGTTTTCTATCTACTCTGGTGACCACTGTTTCTGTTCTTTTTCAGTCTGACATGATGTGCACCTTTTTTTCCTTTATTTATTTTTAACTTATTGGAGCAAACTGGACGATGTTCTTCAGTTTTTAAGAAATGTCACTCCGTTTGGTGTTTACAGAATCAAGTATTAAAATAGAAATAATTTGTGGTGTCTTTACAACTCCTTTTAATAGCTTGTTTCCTCTTTATCGCATTTAGCGCAATTAGGAAATGGGTAGATTGTGTTGGACGGGGACAAGATTCTTCCCATTAGTTATTTGACAGGTTTAACTATAAGGTGTGGTAATAACTTAATAGTTCTGTAATTAATTTTCTGTATAACAATTGAAGCCATTTGGATATGTCAGCTAACTGACACAGTAAGGTCAAATCTCACTCTCAAGTACAATTATAGGATAACCCAGGGAATTAATTTATCTCCATCACACCCATTGTTGTGTGGGTTGGAATGGCTTCTCCCTTTGCTGTGCATTAATATGGTTTTCTATTTTTATGGGTTAATCAAGTTACTCTCTATCGGGTTCCACTGTGCTGTGTTAGTGTGGATTCAGTTGACTCTGCTCTCAAAGACAGAAGTGTTTTAAAGTGAACCCATGAGCTGCCTTACTTTCTGGTCTCAGGTTCATTGAGCAAGCTTCTTTAGAAAGCTGCTTAGATCCTCAGTTTAGCTTCCAAATCTGGGCCCTTTTTAATACAAATGTTGACCACAGCTTCCAAGATTCTTCCTTGGTCTGCCTCCTCCAGCCACTGTACCCTTCCTATTAGCTATTGAGGCTCCCTCAAATTTGGTGGCCATTGGAGTGTTGAATGGCTGCTACCCCTGGGATTGACCATGAAAATTGTGGTTGATTTTTACATAATATAGAGGTCCTGGGTTTACCAAGGCACCTTGAAGATATACCGAGGTGTAAGCCTATTTTAAGAAGCCTACTCTGTTGGATTTGGGGCCTACAGACTCCCTTAAAGTGACATCGTTTTTGATATGGACTTGGTCTTGTTACCCTGAAGTATGCTTTCCAAAGATGTTGATCTCCTGGATACCTTGCAGCCCTCGCTGGTTCCTCAGACACAGTGGTGATGTGAGGTCAGAGGAAGGCTCCGGTGAGAGCTGTGGGTGACCCAGGAGATCATCACTCCCAGACGTGTCGGTTCTGCAGCAGATGTTGGGGGATTAAAGCGAAGTTCCACCCAAAAGTGGAACTTCCGCTCCTTGTACTCCATCCACCCTCAGGCGCCACATTTGGCACCTTTTGGTGGGGAGGGGGGGGCAGGACACCTGTCTTTCACAGGTATTCTGTTCCCACTTCTGGGAGCCTCAGCCACGGGTATTGATGTCACCGCCCAGGCTCCCTCCTCCTCCCTCCCTCCTTCCCCAGCCGCCGGGCCAGTAGGAGAGAGGAGAGGAGCCTCGCGCATGCGCAGCAGGGTTCCCGGCGTGAAGCCGTAAGGTTTCACTGCTGGGTTCCCTTACTCGTAATGGAGGCGGCATGCACCTGACAGCTGATGGAAGTATCAGCTGCAGTGCCGACATCGCTGGACTCCAGGACAGGTAAGTGTCTGATTATTAAAAGTTAGCAGCTGCAGTATGTGCAGCTGCTGGCTTTTAATTTTTGCAGTGGTGGGTGGACATCCGCTTTAAAACCTATTAAAGCGGGGAAAGAAACTTGTGAACTTTGGGGATGAAAACTCATGAACTGAGTATTGTTCTGCAGCATGGGCCCCAGGAATTGGACATGTGCAATTCATTTTGATACAGATTGAAATTTGGATAAAAATTTTCAGTATTCAGATGTATCTGAATCTTCATATTGCAACAGTAATGAATTTCAACTACTCTGAAATAAATTATAAGGAAAACAACAAATTCATTTGTATTGATTTGTTTCATTCAGATAACAGGATACAATAGTTTGGGCCTTTTGCAATATTAAAATCACAAAAGCCGCTAGTAAGTAATTCCTTTGTGACTTTGGCTGTGACTTCAGAAGGTTTTCTAAGTTTAATAATATGTGTCATATTCTGTATTATGATTGGCCCATGCCAAATTTGCACTGAAGCCGCATCCAGCCACAAGCAAGTCAAATGCAAAGTTGGGGTTGCAGCAGCATGAACCGAGCCTTAATGTTTGAAACGTCCGAAATAATAACATAACGAATCAGAATCTTCCAAAATAACTTCTGATTATACAAATCGATTTGGAACAATGAATATATAAAACAAATTCAGAAAGCAAATCGTTCTATTATATAGAATATGAAACAAAACAAATTTTTTCGTTGTGCATACGTCTACCAGGAAAGATTTTATTTATGTATTTATTTGTTACAGGTACTTCTATGGAGCCCTAAATTTACACAGCACTTTACATATTTATTACACATTCACAACAGTCCCTTCCCTCAAGGAGCTTACAATAAAGGTCCCTAACTCGCACATAAATACATACGTATACTAGGGCCAATTTAGCAAGGAACATACATTCCACTTTAATAATTATGCTACCAACATTAACTATTTTACAAATACCGTACTGGTGACCCCACAATAGGGATAAAACTTTTTCGCGGAAGGGAGTTTAACAAGACACGTGGTCACTCATTAAAATTAGAAGAAAAGAGGTTTAACCCTAAACTACGTAGAGGGTTCTTTACTGTAAGAGTGGCAAGGATGTGGAATTCCCTTCCACAGGCGGTGGTCTCAGCGGGGAGCATCAATGGTTTCAAAAAAACTATTAGATAAGCACCTGAACGACCACAACATACAGGGATATACAATGTAATACTGACATATAATCACACACATAGGTTGGACTTGATGGTCTTTTTTCAACCTTACCTACTATGTAACTATTAGTGTGTGCTGTAATTTGCCTCCAGCATTGCTGCTATTTCTTCTTGCCGGAGGCTGCCGTTTTGCTGAAGCCTAGAGCCCCTGAACAGCAGTAAATCTTTAGGCTGTCAGCAGATCAGCCTCTACAAATTTGGCACAGTGCCTAACAATAGAGAGCAACTGTGCATGTGCAGAGAAGTGAGACAGTGTATTACTGGATTTCAAACCATATAGGCACTTATTTTGAATATTTTGCATAGCTATACCTGAAAAAGGGGTCAGCTTGAAGTGAGCTAGCAGGACTTAATTTTCTGACTAAAGTTCCACTTTTATAGCGGTAGTAAACCACTGTGTGCTTTTTTTTTTTTTTTTTCTGGACACTGCAAGGTAAAGCCATACAGTGCTAGTATGCATCTCATACTAGCACCTTGTGTGAGACTTGCCTTAGAACGAAGCCTTCAAGTGGCAAGCTGTCGCTGTTGACAAGGCTTCCACCTTCACCCGTCTTCCTTCCATGTAAGTGGCCGGAGCTGCGATGATGTCACTCCTGCACTTGGGTGTGGAAGCCGCCGTTTACAGCACAGGACTCTGAAGGAACGTCCCGGGTGGCCGTTCCTCCAGAGCGCATGCACCAGTGATGCAACTGGCAGCACGTACAGTAAATATCTCCTAAACGGCACATGTTTAGGAGATATTTACAATACCTATAGGTAAGCCTTATTGTAGGTTTAGATATAGGTACAAATTCAGTGGTGTAGTGGGTAGCACTTTCGCCTAGCAGTAAGAAGGGTCGCTGCCTGGAGACACTACCTGCCTGGAGTTTGCATGTTCTCCCTGTGCCTGCATGGGTTTCCTCCGGGTACTCCGGTTTCCTCCCACACTCCAAAGATATGCTGGTAGGTTAATTGGATCCTGTCTAAATTGTCCCTAGTATGTATGAATGTGAGTTAAGGACATTAGATTGTAAGCTCCTTGAGGGTAGGGACTGATGTGAATGTACAATGTATATGTAAAGCGCTGCGTAAATTGACGGCGCTATATAAGTACCTGAAATAAATAAATAAATAAATTATGCATAGGAGTTTACTCCCTCTTTAAAGTGGTTGTAAACTCTGTACTACCACTTTTACCTACAGGTAAGCCTATAATAAGGCTCACCTGTAGGTACCGTGAATATCTCCTTCACTTGTGACGTCTTCGGCACATGTGCACTGAAGAAACGGCCCGCTTGTGCCATGATCGGCGGCTCCCACGCGGGAGTAACGTCATAGCAGCTCCGGCCAATCACAGCGCCGGAGCCCGCAAACCCAGAAATAACTCCAGGAGACATGTCGCCGGTCATAGTGGTGTGCGGGGACCGTTGCAACAGCTTCGATCTAAGGTAAGTATTTCATAATGCATTTTATGCTCATTATGTCTTTGTCTTGCAGTTTGGTTTTTTTTTTTTGTTTTTTTGAGAGGGTTTACAACCACTTTAAGTATACAGTATGCATCATTTCCCTGATAGTAGTGCACCGATTTATTTCTCTAGCCCAAAATTGCTGTTTTGTAAATTTAAAAATTTTGTAACAATTTTGAAATTTGTAAAAAAAGAAATGACATTGGTGTTGATTTTATTTTAAGGATGGAACGGAGGTGGATTTCTGCAAATACCCGTCCACAAGCCTGCCGGACCTTGTCAGTGCATGCTCTGCCCAGGACAATCACACAGACAATAAGGAGAATGTGGAACCCGATGGAAAAGAGGAAAAGGGAGGATGCGGAACCAGTCAACTTGAGTCGCTGACTGTAAGTGTCTCTATAGTTTCTCATTATTCCACTTCCACAAAATAAACATTGTTCAGTAAATTGTTTTAGACCTTCCTGTCTTGTGGGAAAGGAGAGGGAAGAGGAAATAATACATGAAGTCATATTTTACTATGCACAGTAATATTTTCAGCATTATTATAGTAATTACACTTGTCAGCTTAGCAGCTGAGAAAATCCTGTTCCGATTACCGGTTTGAAAACTGAGGTGTAATTTATTTCCAGCGTTGTCTTTAATGAGAAACGCACCTTGTCTTGGAATTTCTTCATCTAAATGATGCAGTGATATAGTATGATTGTGAATTGGTTATTTAATACAGGTGATTGTATAGCGCCACCGATTTACACAGCACTTTTTTTTTTGAAAAACATTTTTTTTTATTTTCTTGACAAACACAAAACAATACATACGTACCGCAGCTTAGCCCACACCAGGCCTTCAGAATGGAATGGACCCACGCAGGAGTCATAAAGTGTTGTATACAATATCCAGGAAGATCAAGTTATCTATGACTACCATAGATATAACAGCAGCAACAAGATGTCATAGCTCCTGCTCCAAGGGAGGGCTAACATATGGCTGGCACACCCAGAATAGCTCTCACAACTCTGATTAGACTATTAAGACATTATGAAAAGCTGTTATATAACAGTGAGGCCCCTTAGTTTGTTACAGCAGTGGAGGGCTCCGCTAACCACTTACTCCAGACTCTGTCATGCTTTTTTGGACACCCTCTGTGTGTATAAGTGTCCCTGTAAAGGGGTATCACTGTGTTAACAAGTGATTTCCATGTACCTATAGAGGGAGGAGTCTTTCGCTTCCAGCCTAGGACAATGGACTTCCTGGCATAGAACAGCAGGAGACCCAACAGGGTTCTCTCTGCCACTCTTGGCACCAAGTCATCCACCAGCCCCAGCAGACATATTTTTGGAGGGCGATCAATAGTAATACCTAGCAGCTCGTTCACCTCTGAAAGAATTTGTGACCAGAAACCTGTAATTACCGGGCAGGACCAGAAAATGTGGATATAGTCCGCGGGGGCATGATCACACCGCCAACACTCTGGTGAGAGGGAAGACCTCATCTTGTGCACCCGAGCGGGAGTAAGATATGCCCTATGGACAATCTTGAATTGAATGAGACGATCTCTCAAGGAAACCAGTATTTTAAAAGTCCCACACATCCTCACAGTCCTCAGAGTCCAACTCCGGAACATCCAGGCCCCATTGCTGACGGGGTCTGGATAGCTCAGGAGAAGAGACCTGAAGGAAGTGCGCATATAGCACTGAGGTGGTTTTTTCAGCACAATCAAATCGCAAAATCCGCTCCAGGTCGGATTGCACCATCTGCCTTTCACCTGGCGGGAACTGAGCCCTGAAAGTATGGGACAACTGTAGGTATCTGAATTTGTGCGAGAGTGGGGCGTTGTGATGAGACATTAAGTGATCAAAGGAGAATAATGTTAGGTCTGATGTGATGTCTGAGAGAACCTTGATGTGATACCTGGTCCATATCACAGGGTCAGGGAGCTCAATAAAATGCTGCAGGTTGGGGTTGTTCCAGAGCGGGGCATTCGGTGATACAGCGGTCAGAGATTTACACAGCACTTTACATATATATTATACTTTCACATCCGTCCCTGTCCTCAAGGAGCTTACAATCTGAGGTCCCTAACTCACATTCATAATGGGGCCAGTTTGGACAGGAGCCAGTTAACCTACCAACATGTCTTAGGAGTGTGGGAAGAAACCAGAATACCTAGGAGGAAACCCACACACCAGTGCTGCTAGGCAGAAGTGCTAACCACTTAGCTACTGTGCTGCCCCATCTCCTGGTTATGCTAGGAGCTTGTTACCACTGGAGTAATGTGACACTGCTATGGAGAAAAGTTTCTTTTCATGCACAGAGCAGGCAATACACCAAAAATGCTCTCTAGTCTAAACATAACCTTCTATTTTTAATGGCAGGAACCTTCAAAACTTCATAACTATAAAGCAATACATTTGGTTATCAGAGTAGCCTGGCATTTGGCCATGGCAGGCTGGTCTGGAGGCTGCCAGGGGAAGCATATGCAGGCACTGCTAAGTGCCAACACTTTATACCTGAAGCAGTTCTATTTTTCTTTCTATGAACGTGTCTTTAAGAATCGTAACTGTAAGCCAACCAGGCTCTTCTGAATTGTACAGTGCTGTTTAATGCTGGCAGCTTCCTGACAAGACGGGTGGAAGCAGTGTTGCCAACCTACCAGATTGAAATTTACTGACGCGACACCCAAAATTTACTGGCACTGCCACGTTTTTACTGGAATTTCCAAAAATTACAAAATTACCGTTTTAAGTGCAAATTTCAGTTTGCTGTCGCGTGTAGACATTTTATATCCACTGTATTTCTTACTTTATTTTCTATATAATGTAAGTAACTTGGTCAGGACTCAGGAGGACAAGGAATTAGAATGGGTGGCGCACACAGATGAAACTGACTCTCACAGGGACACTGACAACAGTGTGCAGCAGCACCGACACGACACGCTCCCTCCTTAGTCACAGTGACGGTCTCTGTACACACCAGGTCCCTTCAGTCCACGCCAGTCCAAACAGCACAGACCGTCCCACTCTTGTGCCGCACACGAGGCTTCAGCCACTTCTCTCGGCTCCCTTACACTATGACATGCTCAGGCACCACCTTCACCAAAGTGGCCCCCTCTGCTGACACCGCCCACACACACTGTAGCAGGCACTCGGATGGTGTCAGCCAGCTCCAGACCGGAATTGTGAATGCGCAGTTCTAATCTGAGCGTCACAGCCATATTTTTTACTGGCAAACTTTTCCTGTCACTGGCGTTTATTGGAGGGAGAAAAGTGGCCTTTTTTTTACTGGCTGCAAGTAAAAATACCAGTGTTTGGCAACACTGGGTGGAAGTAGAATGATGACCCCCATATGGGTATCGATTGGTATTGATTCTCCTTTATTTCCCAGTTATAGGCTGGAGGGGAGCAAGGGCGGTGGGGCTTACCCCGACTTGTTAATTCTCCGACTTAGTTGTTGTAGGCGGAACACTTCGGTGGGGGTGGGTCAGCCACACCTCTTGACCCTTGACCTCTGGGGACATGCCTTCTGACCTTTGGCCTTTGGAGCAGGTCCCTATTCCAATCCCTGAGCCCTAACCTTGTTCTTCAAGGGAAAACCCTAAACCCTAGCCCTAACCAGTTATAGGCTGGATCAGTACTAGGTCAGGCTGTGTTGGCTAATGTGGTCTGCAAAAAGGTCAAGGATCTGGCTGTGCCTCCTGACAGGGGTGCTTAAACAGAATTGCAAAAGTTTTGGCAGCTAAGATAGCTCAGATCTATGTATTTCAACAGGGTAAATTCAGCATTACCTCACTTTGGATGGTGACAAAAAAAGGTTTTTGGAAAACTATTGTATACTGTTGCAGGGATTTTGAAGGATGGGTGTATGTATCCTGGGTAGTAGCTTTGGAAGTAACTTTTCCCCTCTCATCAGTTATAAATCTTTTCATGGTTCTCTCAAAAAGTGACTTTGTTGCCACCAAAGAGCACCCAGCAAAAGAAAATTAATAATACTTGACAGCCGTGTGGTTGTGATCCCTATTTTCTCTTTCTTGAAGAGCTATGATGGCCCAAAGATTCTTCAGCACCTGGAAATGTCAAGTGCTTGCTGTGTGCTATTTCCCCCTGCTGGATGCTACGTCACTACAGTCACCAAGCCCAGTGGTTGGAACCACAGCACACCTTAGGGGCCACAAGCCTTCGACCATCCCGTACCTGTGACAGTTCTTGAATATTTTTCTTTTGGCTTGTGTGCAAGATATCAACGATCAAACCACAGGAATGGCACATTGTGAACATTTTCTTTTGCAATGGGATTTTTTTTTTTTAATGTTTTCAATGGAGTCATTTTAAACCCAAACCAGGACGGAGTCACTTTAAACACCAAACCAGGGCGGATTCGCTTTAAACCCAAACCAGGGCGGATTCGCTTTAAACCCAAACCAGGGCGTATTCGCTTTAAACCCAAACCAGGGCGTATTCGCTTTAAACCCAAACCAGGACGGAGTCGCTTTAAACCCAAACCAGGATGGAGCCAGGAACAAGAACTCTAAGTAGCAAACCGAACAAGGTTTATATTTAAGAGTTTTATTTCTATAATAAACCATTTATAAAATATCTTACCCACAAAACTTCATTAATCCCTTGTTTATCTTATGACTAATGGCGTTCCACATTTATCCTCAATCTGAAATCTATCTCCTAGTCTGCTGTTTCAAGTCACAGCACAGTGTAAATGTGGTGACTGCCAAAAATTGACATTCCTGAAAAAATCCCCTCTAGCTCTAACAATGGGCCATTACCAGCAGCTCCAATAAAGACATGTTACAGCAGTAATGTTCTCGGTTTGTCGGAATGGGATTTTTTCACGTTTGATTACTCTTTTATGACATCTTGTTTCTAACCACATTAGTGTTTAGCCAGCTTAGGCAAACCTTGTCTGCCTGGCTCTTGTGTGGAATCTGTTCCATGAAATTTCTCCAGCTTCTTGTTACAGTCCATCGATTTTACTTTCATATTCTCTCTCTAAAAATTATGATTATGAGATTATAGAATTTGAGAAAGGACCCAACCCTGCTAATGATCCCAATATCTGCCTTAAAGTGTTTGTAAACCTTAAGGCCTCATTCACATGGCCAATTAGAGGCATAGGCCACCAAGAATCATCTGTCTGCGTCCAGGACCGCTCATCCGTCCCTAATTGCATGTGACCGCTCACTGTGCAGTTATATACAAACATCTGTGATGTCTGTTGGCCTGATTTGTACAGGTTTTCTGGCTGATGGCATACACCTGTGATCCCCCACACAGATTTATGCCGATTGTTGGCGGTGTGTGACCCAAAGTGCCGCTTTACAGTGGGGCGCCCTGTCCGCCTGGCAAGTCACGCTCCATGCATTGCAATGGAACCCTTCTAATAGGAGCGACTCAAGTTGGTTCCTGTACTACTTTGGGGCGACTTTGGAGTGGCTTGCATTGACTTCTATACAGAGGTAGGTTTGCAAGTCACGCTGAAGTCTAGCTGTATGGGGCGGCTTCAGAGTCGGATGACTTTGAAGCCACCCCTGTGTGAACCGGCACTTAATGGCCAAGTGGATGGAAGCCTTATGGTGTCCATACACTGGGTGAAAAATCTTTAGAAAATCTATCATTTGGACAGTTTGTTAGTTTATCGTCCAGTTAATAGGCACAAATCAAAAATCGGTTGTGAAGCTTGTGAGCCAAAACAATCAAAGGAAAAGTTTGGAAAACTTCTGCCGAACGGAAGATAAATTGAAAGGTTGATGTGTTTTTCGCCCAAATAGTTTGCACTAGACATATGTCACAAAACAAATAAAAAACTGATTCATATATGTCCATTGAACGATGTATCTATTACATTTCATTACATGATGGCAAAATCTTTCGCTCATGACCGTGTGTTTGTTTTTCGAATTTGAACCATTTGTTGACAGGCGAAGCCTTAACAGTTCCCTTCACTAAGGAGCCAAGCCCAACCCCTGAAAAACAACCCCACACCATAATCCCCCCTCTACCAAATGATTTTTACCAGTGCACAAAACAAGGTCCATAAAGACATGAATGAGCGAGTTTGGGGTGGAGGAACTTGACTGGCCTGCACAGAGTCCTGACCTCAACCCAATAGAAACACCTTTGGGATGAATTAGAGCGGAAACTTTGAGCCAGGCCTTCTCGTCCACATAAGTGTCTGACCTCACAAATCCGCTTCTGGAAGAATGGTCAAACATTCCCATAGACACACTCCTAAACCTTGTGGACAGCCTTCCCAGAAGAGTTGAAGCTGTTATAGCTACGAACTAAGACTGGAATGCCGTTAAAGTTCATATGCGTGTAAAGGCAGATGTCCCAATACGTTTGGTAATATAAAGTATATATTTGTGAATCTGTTGCAAGGATTCTTACTTGGAGATACCACCAGTAACGGCATTTCCTGCTGCAGGCTAACAACACTAAAGCTGGCCATACAGTAGTAGATTTTCCATACAAACATTTGCGAATGTGCGAACATACTCAGTACATTCAAATTTCAAATTGCTTTTAATGTTTGATTTTGAAAACTTGAGAAAAAAAATTCCATCCTGCTGTTTTTGAATTTTGCTGCTTGCCCTCAAGAGTAGGGCCAGGACAAGGAGTGGGTGGGAGGGGGCAGCTGCCATGGGCGCAATGGTTTTCTGAAGGGATGGGAGCGCCTTCCTTCTGTTACAAGGCTGACAGGAGTGCTAGTGGCAATGATTTTGACAAGCGAGTGACTGGTGGGCGTAGGATCCCCTAAGCTTGCTCAGCATGAATGGGGTGGGGGGTGCAGTTTGGCATCTTTGCCCTGGGCACTGGATGACCTTCTCCCGGAACTGCTCAGCAGCTTCTGTGCACAGCCCTTCTGCTTTATTTGAGCATGTTGCCATTCTGTAGACATTCGGATACCAGCTTAACAAACATTAAATGATCTTTAAAACAAGCCATCAATGACCTCTGTAGCTTCGGGCATTGTGGAATAATTTATCCTTTTTAAAAGAAGTTTCGGAATCAAAAATAACAAACCATCATACTCCCTTAGGTGAATGCAGCACTGATCTGATGCTGCATCTGTCCCCCGCCACGTCTACAACAAGAACTGAGCAATCAAAGACCGCTGAATGCCCAGTTCTCGGTCCGCAGTGAGCAGAGAGCCACTGACTGACTCTCTTTGGTCCTTTCAGCCTGCCAGTCTCAATCCTCCTGCGCAGCCCCGCCGCACCTTCTGTGTCTGCTCCTTCTCTGTCCCTCCCGCCCCCCAGCCTCCTCCGCCGCTGTGATTAGTGAACAGCGGAGAACAGAAGCGCAGCTCAGGACGGAGGGCAGGAGGAGGAGCTGGCCAAATTAACTTGTTATGCTTAACCGCAGGTGATTGGTTGCTAGGACAAAGGATGGTCCTAAGCAACCAATTGCCAGCTTGCCGATATGAAAAGTCACTCTGCCAGCTCCACCCCTCTGTCCAGAACTGTGCTGCCTCCCGGTCTCCGCTGTGGAAACAGGTAGGAGACTATGCTATGCGAGGCAGAGATTACTGCTATAGGGGAAAGGGAGGGGGACAGAAGACACCACTGTGTGTGTGTGTGTGAGCGCATCCCACTCCCGAGCCCTGCATTCTGAGCGCATCCCACTCCGAGCCGTGCATTCTGAGCGCAGCCCACTCCTGAACCTTGCATTCTGAGCGCAGCCCACTCCTGAACCTTGCATTCTGAGCGCAGCCCACTCCCGAGCCGTGCATTCTGAGCGCAGCCCACTCCCGAGCCGTGCATTCTGAGCGCAGCCCACTCCCGAGCCGTGCATTCTGAGCGCAGCCCACTCCCGAGCCGTGCATTCTGAGCGCAGCCCACTCCCGAGCCGTGCATTCTGAGCGCAGCCCACTCCCGAGCCGTGCATTCTGAGCGCAGCCCACTCCCGAGCCGTGCATTCTGAGCGCAGCCCACTCCCGAGCCGTGCATTCTGAGCGCAGCCCACTCCCGAGCCGTGCATTCTGAGCGCAGCCCACTCCCGAGCCGTGCATTCTGAGCGCAGCCCACTCCCGAGCCGTGCATTCTGAGCGCAGCCCACTCCCGAGCCGTGCATTCTGAGCGCAGCCCATTCCAGATCCCTGCATTTCCTTGTACTGATTATTGTAAAATAAAATCATCACAAAAAAAGGGGGGGAATCGGTCTTACTGTCTTTTTTTATTGGGGGGCGGGGGGCGACGACACTATGCCCGGTGATCTTTGACTTCATCGGTGTTGTTCAAGTAGATCTCCATCCCTCAAAGGTTGCCTACCCCAGCTGTAAAGCATTGCACCGCTGATGCCACGCAGGTCTCCTTCAGATCTGTCAGTGTATTTGTGTGCCTGTACGTTCTGTATGGGCAGAATGATACACTGACAGAAAGAATCAATGAACTAACACGGGGCCATGGTAGTTCATTGAGAACTACAAGCCGACATCCGCAAAGGATGTCGGGGCTTGTAATTCATTCACACACAGAGCTGTATAAATGAATGACGCTGATTTCAAAAAGTGACAGCTAGTAAGGGGAACTTCTCCCTGTATTGCTGTAACAGGGAGTACGGGCAGCAGCTTCAGCATTGGGAACATGTTATATGTTCCACCCTAAAAACGGGTTGAACATGTTAACACGTTGCCAAAGGTGAAGTTATCCTTCAGCCCTTGTTCACATTGAAGCGATTAGACAGGTCAAATCTCATGACAAGTCGCAGCCTACTGCCAGCAATGGCACTGTTCCAATCAGTGTGACGCTGCACCAATTTGCAAAGGTAGTTCCTGCACTACTTTTGCCAATTTTGGGTGCGACTTCAATAGACATCTGTGCATGAAGGCGCACAGATGTCTTTCAAGTCGCATGGACATGCGGATTTGAAATCCTGCGGCTACTGGTGAAGTTGCACGATTTCAAAGTCGCATTCATTGTGAACGAGGGTTCAAACTACAAACTTGTGATTTAGCAGTGGCCATGCTGATAGTTACTACCCTTACAACATCTTCTCATCCCACTGTAGTGGAAGCAGTTGCAGCCTACATTAGAGTGACAACTCTGCTGTGAATTCAGGAGCAATGCAGCATTGTTGCCGCTCCATTACAGGACTATGCATTAGGTGGACTTCTGTGGCAGGATCAACAGCTATTTGTGGGACTTTGCAGAGTGACTAGGAGAAAACTAAGTGCAGATGTACTTCTAATTAAATGCGGCTGCATATATTTTTTAATGGGTGGCCATAGTTAAATATCATCTCACTGGTAAGGAAAAGAAAAATAATGAGGTGTTTATGGCAGTTGAAACAAAATGCTATGACCAATGACGCTACTTTATCTTTAAATGTCCTCTAACTGCCGTAGAGTAGTTTGTGTGTGTGTGTGTATATATGTGTGTGTGTGTGTGATCCTGCACTTCCGGTTATTGGGCGCTCCTGCTGTGATTCTACACAACGGGAGCTCATCAGCTGGGACGGCGGACCCGATGTCCGCTGGCACCCTCTGATCATTCTGTACACAGGCAGAACGGCAGTCTGTCTGTGTAAGCAAGGCAGATTGCTGTTCTGTCAGTACAGAAGGCATGGATCCTGTGTTCCCGAAAAGCAGGAACACCGATCCATGCCTTCCTCTAGTAAAAGCACCTCCCATACAGTTAGAAAAACAAAAATTTGGCACACATTTAACCCTTTGATCACCCCTTTCCAGCCAGTGTCATTAGTACAGTGACATATTTTTAGCACTGATCACTGTATTGGTGTCATTGGTCAGGTGTCCGATTTGTCCACCTCAATATTGCAGTTCTGCTATAAGTTGCTGATTGCCACCATTACTAGTAAATAAAAAAATAAATAAAAATTCCATAAATCTATCCCATAGTTTGTAGATGCTATAACTTTGGCGCAAACCAATCAATATACGCTTGTTGGGATTTTTTTTACCAAAAATATATGTAGCAGAATATATATTGGCCTAAATTTTATGAAGAAATTAAATTTTTTACATTATTGAATGTTTTATAGCAGAAAGTAAAATATTGTTTGTTTTGTTTTTTTCTTCAAGATTGTCTTTTTTTTTTTTTTTTTGTTTTATAGCGCAAAATAAAAAATAAAAAATGCAGAGGTGATCAAATACCACCATAAGAAAGCTCTATTTGTGGGAAAAAGAGGACATACATTTTGTTTGTGTACAGTGTTGCATGATCGCACAATTGTCAGTTAAAGTAACGTAGGTCCGTAGGTGAAGTGGTTAAAGCTGACCTTCGGCTTTAAAAACAATAAAAGTAAATTGACTATTAAAAGATAAAAAGTAGAGTTCTTCCAAGCTGTACCCCCCCCCCCCCCATGTACCTGGTGGCATTAGATATGAGAAGGGCAATGCAAGGTCAAATTATGGGTATATGGGGTATCCCAGCCAATGGGCAGGGGTTTTCTTAAATCCCTTGGCCTGCTGCCACCTGGACGGCTGTCTGGGCGGACGTGTGTTGTGTTGCCCGGGCTGCTAGGCCGGAGATTGGGCCTATCCCAGGAACATCTGGCTGCTAGGCTGTCTGAGGGCCTACCCGGAAGCAAGAGAGCAGCGTAGGGTTGGGATTGCGGCTTGCAGTCCAACCGGAAATGACGGGTCTGCCGGCCGGAGAACCTGTTGTGGTCGGAGGTAGAGGGGAAGCGGTCACCAGAAAGGGACTGTCCGCCTTATTACCAGGGACCACAGTGAGTAACTGAAGCAAGTACTGGAGCAGTATTCTCACCAACCGGGGGCGGTGAAGAATCGGGAAACTTCAGTGGGAATCAAGCCAGGGACCAAGCCAGCGGAGGTGACGCTTGCAGAACAGCCTTGTGTGTCAAGCCAGGGACTGAGCAGGCCAGTGGGGTGAAGCTTGAGAAGTATCTTGAGTGCCAAGCTAGGGACCCAACAGAGGCAGGGGTGACGCTTAAGGAAGATACCACCGTAAGGATTGGAGGAGCTCAAGGGATTCGGTGGCAGTGAATCATCTAATCTGGAGAGACTGGGAGCTCAGTGGGCTGAAGAACTACAAGAAATGATTGTAGTGGAAGTGAAGGACCTGTTACACTTCATGTTAGGATCTGTTAAAGACACTTTCAGATGTGGCGTCTTGCTGGATGCCTTTCCCTGCATGGCTGTACTTAAATTGAAGTCTGAGTCTGCCAATTGATCCTGCAACTACCTAAGGGTGTCCTGGCCCTATCAATCTATGCATTCAGCTATCTCTGGCCCTGGAGGTCCTTATTAGACTGAAGGAGGCCTGGGACTTATGCTATATACAGACTATATAATATAACTTTTAAGGCTGATTTCAATTTGAGTTTTAACACTTATCAATGCCTGCATACAAGTTAGCCATTGTTTTAAATGGTGCTAGTTCCTCGTTGCTGAGGAAGTCTTCATCTATGAGACAAACAAACTCATCCTCCCTCCCTAAATAAGGGGAAATAGGATTAAGTTGTATAAATACATAAATACTCTATTGGACCACACATTGGCTTAGTGGTTAGCATTTCTACCTTGTGGCCCTGGAGTTTTTCTTTGTCTCTTGTTAGAACTTGATGGACATGGGTCTTTTTCTCCAGCCTATGCAATTAGTTGTGTGATGCGGTGACGTAGTGTTAATTTTTTGATCCTTCAAAGCACGTCATATTCACAT